>NW_027645774.1:92500-97500 GCF_949357685.1 Gobio gobio
GAGTGTCATGAGTAACCCGTGTCATGAGTAACCCGTGTCATGAGTAACCCGAGTCATGAGTGTCATGAGTAACCCGTGTCATGAGTAACCCGTGTGATGAGTGTCATGAGTGACCCGAGTCATGAGTGTCATGAGTAACCCGTGTCATGAGTAACCCGTGTCATGAGTAACCCGAGTCATGAGTGTCATGAGTAACCCGTGTCATGAGTGACCCGAGTCATGAGTGTCATGAGTAACCCGTGTCATGAGTAACCCGTGTGATGAGTGTCATGAGTGACCCGAGTCATGAGTGTCATGAGTAACCCGTGTCATGAGTAACCCGTGTCATGAGTAACCCGAGTCATGAGTGTCATGAGTAACCCGTGTCATAAGTAACCCGTGTGATGAGTAACCCGTGTCATGAGTAACCCGTGTGATGAGTGTCATGAGTAACCCGAGTCATGAGTGTCATGAGTAACCCGTGTCATTAGTAACCCGTGTCATGAGTAACCCGAGTCATGAGTGTCATGAGTAACCCGTGTCATGAGTAACCCGTGTCATGAGTAACCCGTGTGATGAGTGTCATGAGTAACCCGTGTCATGAGTAACCCGTGTCATGAGTAACCCGTGTGATGAGTGTCATGAGTAACCCGAGTCATGAGTGTCATGAGTAACCCGTGTCATGAGTAACCCGTGTCATGAGTAACCCGTGTGATGAGTGTCATGAGTGACCCGAGTCATGAGTGTCATGAGTGTCATGAGTAACCCGTGTCATGAGTAACCCGTGTGATGAGTGACCCGTGTCATGAGTGTCATGAATGTCATGAGTAACCCGTGTGATGAGTGACCCGTGTCATGAGTGTCATGAGTAACCCGTGTCATGAGTGTCATGAGTGTCATGAGTAACCCGTGTCATGAGTAACCCGTGTGATGAGTGACCCGTGTCATGAGTGTCATGAATGTCATGAGTAACCCGTGTGATGAGTGACCCGTGTCATGAGTGTCATGAGTAACCCGTGTCATGAGTGTCATGAATGTGACCCGTGTGATAAGTGTCATGAGTAACCCGTGTGATAAGTGTCATGAGTAACCCGTGTGATAAGTGTCATGAGTAACCCGTGTGATAAGTGTCATGAGTAACCCGTGTGATAAGTGTCATGAGTAACCCGTGTGATAAGTGTCATGAGTGACCCGTGTGATGCGTGACCCGTGTGATGTGTGACCCGTGTGATGTGTGACCCGTGTGATGCGTGACCCGTGTGATGTGTGACCCGTGTGATGTGTGACCCGTGTGATGTGCGACCCGTGTGATGCGTGACCCGTGTGATGCGTGACCCGTGTGATGAGTGACCCGTGTGATGAGTGACCCGTGTGATGAGTGACCCGTGTGATGAGTGACCCGTGTGATGAGTGACCCGTGTGATGAGTGACCCGTGTGATAAGTGTCATGAGTAACCCGTGTGATAAGTGTCATGAGTAACCCGTGTGATAAGTGTCATGAGTAACCCGTGTGATGTGTGACCCGTGTGATGTGTGACCCGTGTGATGAGTGACCCGTGTGATGAGTGACCCGTGTGATAAGTGTCATGAGTAACCCGTGTGATAAGTGTCATGAGTAACCCGTGTGATAAGTGTCATGAGTAACCCGTGTGATGCGTGACCCGTGTGATGTGTGACCCGTGTGATGTGTGACCCGTGTGATGTGTGACCCGTGTGATGTGCGACCCGTGTGATGCGTGACCCGTGTGATGCGTGACCCGTGTGATGAGTGACCCGTGTGATGAGTGACCCGTGTGATGAGTGACCCGTGTGATGTGTGACCCGTGTGATGTGTGACCCGTGTGATGTGCGACCCGTGTGATGTGCGACCCGTGTGATGCGTGACCCGTGTGATGCGTGACCCGTGTGATGAGTGACCCGTGTGATGAGTGACCCGTGTGATAAGTGTCATGAGTAACCCGTGTGATAAGTGTCATGAGTAACCCGTGTGATAAGTGTCATGAGTAACCCGTGTGACCCGTGTGATGTGCGACCCGTGTGATGCGTGACCCGTGTGATGCGTGACCCGTGTGATGAGTGACCCGTGTGATGTGTGACCCGTGTGATGTGTGACCCGTGTGATGAGTGACCCGTGTGATGAGTGACCCGTGTGATAAGTGTCATGAGTAACCCGTGTGATAAGTGTCATGAGTAACCCGTGTGATGCGTGACCCGTGTGATGCGTGACCCGTGTGATGTGTGACCCGTGTGATGTGTGACCCGTGTGATGTGTGACCCGTGTGATGTGTGACCCGTGTGATGTGCGACCCGTGTGATGCGTGACCCGTGTGATGCGTGACCCGTGTGATGCGTGACCCGTGTGATGAGTGACCCGTGTGATGAGTGACCCGTGTGATGAGTGACCCGTGTGATGAGTGACCCGTGTGATGAGTGACCCGTGTGATGTGTGACCCGTGTGATGTGTGACCCGTGTGATGAGTGACCCGTGTGATGAGTGACCCGCGTGATGAGTGACCCGTGTGATGAGTGACCCGTGTGATGAGTGACCCGTGTGATAAGTGTCATGAGTAAACCGTGTGATGAGTGACATGAGTAACTTGTGACATGAGTGACCCGTGTGATGCGTGACCCGTGTGATGCGTGACCCGTGTGATGAGTGACCCGTGTGATGCGTGACCCGTGTGATGCGTGACCCGTGTGATGCGTGACCCGTGTGATGCGTGTCCCGTGTGATGAGTGACCCGTGTGATGAGTGTGATGAGTAACTTGTTTCATGAGTGACCCGTGTGATGAGTTACCCGTGTGATGCGTGACCCGTGTGATGCGTGTCCCGTGTGATGAGTGACCCGTGTGATGAGTGTGATGAGTAACTTGTGTCATGAGTGACCCGTGTGATGAGTGACCCGTGTGATGAGTGACCCGTGTGATGCGTGTCCCGTGTGATGAGTGACCCGTGTGATGAGTGTGATGAGTAACTTGTGTCATGAGTGACCCGTGTGATGAGTGACCCGTGTGATGAGTGACCCGTGTGATGAGTGTCATGAGTAACTTGTGTGATGAGTGACCCGTCATGAGTAACCCGAGTCATGAGTGACCCGTGTGATGCGTGACCCGTGTGATGCGTGACCCGTGTGATGAGTGACCCGTGTGATGAGTGTGATGAGTAACTTGTGTCATGAGTGACCCGTGTGATGAGTGACCCGTGTGATGAGTGACCCGTGTGATGAGTTACCCGTGTGATGAGTGACCCGTGTGATGAGTGTCATGAGTAACTTGTGTCATGAGTGACCCGTGTGATGAGTGACCCGTGTGATGAGTGACCCGTGTGATGAGTTACCCGTGTGATGAGTGACCCGTGTGATGAGTGTCATGAGTAACTTGTGTGATGAGTGACCCGTCATGAGTAACCCGAGTCATGAGTGACCCGTGTGATGCGTGACCCGTGTGATGCGTGTCCCGTGTGATGAGTGACCCGTGTGATGAGTGTGATGAGTAACTTGTGTCATGAGTGACCCGTGTGATGAGTGACCCGTGTGATGAGTTACCCGTGTGATGAGTTACCCGTGTGATGAGTGACCCGTGTGATGAGTGACCCGTGTGATGAGTTACCCGTGTGATGAGTGACCCGTGTGATGAGTGTGATGAGTTACCCGTGTGATGAGTGACCCGTGTGATGAGTGTGATGAGTGACCCGTGTGATGAGTGACCCGTGTGATGAGTGACCCGTGTGATGAGTGACCCGTGTGATGAGTTACCCGTGTGATGAGTGACCCGTGTGATGAGTGTGATGAGTAACTTGTGTCATGAGTGACCCGTGTGATGAGTGACCCGTGTGATGAGTGACCCGTGTGATGAGTGACCCGTGTGATGAGTGACCCGTGTGATGAGTGTCATGAGTAACTTGTGTGATGAGTGACCCGTCATGAGTAACCCGAGTCATGAGTGACCCGTGTGATGCGTGACCCGTGTGATGCGTGTCCCGTGTGATGAGTGACCCGTGTGATGAGTGTGATGAGTAACTTGTGTCATGAGTGACCCGTGTGATGAGTGACCCGTGTGATGAGTTACCCGTGTGATGAGTGACCCGTGTGATGCGTGTCCCGTGTGATGAGTGACCCGTGTGATGCGTGTCCCGTGTGATGAGTGACCCGTGTGATGAGTGTGATGAGTAACTTGTGTCATGAGTGACCCGTGTGATGAGTGACCCGTGTGATGAGTGACCCGTGTGATGAGTGTCATGAGTAACTTGTGTGATGAGTGACCCGTCATGAGTAACCCGAGTCATGAGTGACCCGTGTGATGCGTGACCCGTGTGATGCGTGACCCGTGTGATGTGTGACCCGTGTGATGAGTGACCCGTGTGATGAGTGACCCGTGTGATGAGTGTGATGAGTAACTTGTGTCATGAGTGACCCGTGTGATGCGTGACCCGTGTGATGCGTGACCCGTGTGATGAGTGACCCGTGTGATGCGTGACCCGTGTGATGCGTGACCCGTGTGATGAGTGACCCGTGTGATGAGTGACCCGTGTGATGCGTGACCCGTGTGATGAGTGACCCGTGTGATGAGTGACCCGTGTGATGCGTGACCCGTGTGATGAGTGTGATGAGTAACTTGTGTCATGAGTGACCCGTGTGATGAGTTACCCGAGTCATGAGTGACCCGTGTGATGCGTGACCCGTGTGATGAGTGACCCGTGTGATGAGTGTCATGAGTAACTTGTGTGATGAGTGACCCGTCATGAGTAACCCGAGTCATGAGTGACCCGTGTGATGCGTGACCCGTGTGATGCGTGACCCGTGTGATGAGTGACCCGTGTGATGCGTGACCCGTGTGATGCGTGACCCGTGTGACGCGTGACCCGTGTGACGCGTGACCCGTGTGACGCGTGACCCGTGACCCCTGTGACGCGTGACCCGTGTGACGCGTGACCCGTTTGACGCGTGACCCGTGTGATGCGTGACCCGTGTGACCCGTGTGATGCGTGACCCGTGTGACCCGTGTGATGCGTGACCCGTGTG
>NW_027645774.1:105000-107500 GCF_949357685.1 Gobio gobio
CAACACTACCGTATAGATACTCCAGATTAACAGTCAGTACGTTCACATGGACAACAATACTCTGATATTAGTCTGATTAAGAATCTTCCATGTAAACAGTGATGTCTAATGACCTAAGTGCAGAGGGGAGGGGCTTTGGGGGCTCGAGCTCCTGCCCTTTTAAAAAAATGATCAAAAGTGCCCCACTCAACAATCATCAATAATATTGTGACAAATAAAACAGAATGTGAATTAATATTACAGCGCGTTCAAAACAGTAACAAAGCGCTCAAATGTCCCGTTGATCTTTTACGGATCTGTCAGTCTGAGATGTCGTTGCCATGGTGTGTTGCTATGGGGCGTGTTGCTATGGGGTGTGTTGCTATGGGGCGTGTTGCTATGGGAAGTGTTGCTATGGGGCGTGTTGCTATGGGGCGTGTTGCTATGGGGCGTGTTGCTATGGGGCGTGTCTTACTTCACTGCTCATTCTGACATGGCCTCCTCTATATTTGTTTCTTTGTGTTGTAATAATTCTGCTCATTGTAAAAGTAAAATACAATAAGTTTGTATCTGTAATCCCAGATTCATAATCGTCTGCTTACAGCGGTCGGGAACCTCTGGGCTCGAGGGCCAATCAGTGAACGGCAGGAGAAAACAATACAAACTATCACAAGTTTAAAACCTTCATTTTCATCATTAATCAAAGCTATTACTCGAAATGTAGCTGTCAAGAAAGAGGCAAGATGGGCAGTGTCTCTTCAAAAAAAAAAAAAAAAAGACAATATATAATATTACAAAAATAAAACAACGCATCTACACCCACCTAAAGGATTATTAGGAACACACACTAATACTGTGTTTGACCCCTTTGGCCTTCAGAACTGCCTTAATTCTACGTGGGATTGACTCATCAAGCTGCTGAAAGCATTCTTTAGAAATGTTGGCCATATTGATAGGAGAGCATCTGCAGTTGATGGAGATTTGTGGGATGCACATCCAGGGCACGAAGCTCCCGTTCCACCACATCCCAAAGATGCTCTATTGGGTTGAGATCTGGAGACTGTGGGGCCATTTTAGTCCAGTGAACTCATTGTCATGTTCAAGAAACCAGTTTGAAATGATTGGAGCTTTGTGACGGGGCATTATCCTGCTGGAAGTAGCCATCAGAGGATGGGGACATGGTGCTCATAAAGGGATGGACATGGGCAGAAACAATGCTCAGGTAGGCCGTGGCATTTAAACCATGCCCAATTGGCACTAAGGGGCCTAAAGTGTGCCAAGAAAACATCCCCCACACCATTACACCACCACCACCAGCCTGCACAGTGGGAACAAGGCATGATGATCCATGTTCTCATTCTGTTTACGCCAAATTCTGACTCTACCATCTGAATGTCTCAACAGAAATCCAGACTCATCAGACCAGGCAACATTTTTCCAGTCTTCAACTGTCCAATTTTGGAGCA
This sequence comes from Gobio gobio, assembly GCF_949357685.1. Lineage (NCBI taxonomy): Eukaryota > Metazoa > Chordata > Actinopteri > Cypriniformes > Gobionidae > Gobio > Gobio gobio. Next base: position 106,446 of record NW_027645774.1, read on the forward strand.
AATTGTCGCCTCTTTTTCCTCTTTGTAGTGGAGATGAGTGGTACCCGGTGGGGTCTTCTGCTGTTGTAGCCCATCCGCCTCAAGGTTGTGTGTGTTGTGGCTTCACAAATGCTTTGCTGCAGACCTCGGTTGTAACGAGTGGTTATTTCAGTCAAAGTTGCTCTTCTATCAGCTTGAATCAGTCGGCCCATGACCTCTGACCTCGAGCATCAACAAGGCATTTTCTCCCACAGGACTGCCGCATACTGGATGCTTTTCCCTTTTCACACCATTCTTTGTAAACCCTAGAAATGGTTGTGTGTGAAAATCCCAGTAACTGAGCAGATTGTGAAATACTCAGACCGGCCCGTCTGGCACCAACAACCATGCCACGCTCAAAATTGCTTAAATCCCCTTTCTTTCCCATTCCGACATTCAGTGTGGAGTTCAGGAGATTGACCAGGACCACACCCCTAAATGCATTGAAGACACTGCCATGTGATTGGTTGATTAGATAATTGCATTCATGAGAAATTGAACAGGTGTTCCTAATAATCCTTTAGGTGAGTGTATAGTCTATAACATGTAAAACGGGAACATGAACGGAATAATCTAAAGGCAACTCATGTAAACACCTTAATCAGAATATTGTCTTAATCAGAATATTGTCTTAATCAGAATATTGTCTTAATCAGAATATTGTCTTAATCAGAATATTGTCTTAAGCCCTATTCGCAGGGGATTAGTATGATCTGGGGACTCGTGTGATTTAGAAATGACTCTCCACATCTGAGTTTTGCGTGGCGCATTCGCACAGGATAAGCAAAGCCTGTGATTTTACTCAAATTTACTGACTTATCTCCCGGATATGATGTCAAGACTTGTAAATGTTCTTTCGTTATAGATATAGCTGTATGAAATTATGAAGTATGAAGAACAGACGCTACAATTAAAAACATAACTGAGCAATAATAACAATATACGGCGGAAGATTCAGTTTCAAAGCTAATGTAAAAGTGCCCATTAAAGCGAGTTGTCACATGTTCTGTTTTTGTGTTTTTCATTAAGAATAATAT
>NW_027645774.1:112500-114974 GCF_949357685.1 Gobio gobio
TGTTCAATTCACAATCTATAGCTTCAGTTCTATTATATGAAACATATAAAGACTTTAATGACTCGTTATAACGTCAAACAACTTCTTTAATTCTGTGAGTTTTTCTTCATCTTCATCAGAAATGTTAGTTTGACTGTAAGTGTTCAGTGTCAGTAGTTGCGATGTGTGATGGTCAAACTGGTGAATTCTTTCATCGCTAAGATGGTCAAAGGGTTTCCATATCACTAAAAACTCTTCTTGGCACATAATGATCTTCAGCTGCTTCAGACATGTCGTCTTATTTTTGTCTGCCTTACTCTTAAGGTTACAATTTCCAAACCTTAAAGTCCCTGTAAAGTCAAAACTAAACATGTGTTCTGAGTTTCTCACACCACAGATAAATGTGTTATTAACCACCCAGCCAAATTTGAATCATTAAAAAATCCGGGAAGTACATAAAATAGCTTATCAAAAACTTGAATAAATGAGCAGCATTCTCTGCTCTCAAACGCTGGGGGTGTGTCCGCTGTCTGCGCCGAAACCACGCCCACTCGCGGGAAAGCGGCAGTAGCACACAAGACAACACTCACTGATCACGAGCGTCTATGAGCGCGACGCACCAGATGTCGGCGGGACGGGAGGATGAAGGCCTGGGCGGGGGATAGTCGGTTCTGCAGCGGATTATCAGTGAATCCCAGTCGTCTCCGGTGAAAGTTTGTAAAACTATCCGGTGTAAAGTCACTGCAGAGGCAGGTGTCGGTGATGATCCTCAGCTCTCCATCAAGATGGCTGTTCACAAAATTAATCCACCTCTTCTTGATCATCGTGTTTGTTTTGAAAGCTGTTTTGTAAGTTGTAGACTATAGTAACTAACAGTACTGACAGTAACTCGCGATCGAGCGGGCAAACTGATGCGAATGTGCTCTAGTTATGATCGTGTTAGGGGAGGAGTCAGGCTCAGTGGCTCCAGTGCGTCATCGAGCCACCGTTTTAGCCCCGCCCAGAAAATCCTGAACACAGCAACGGTGAAAAACTGTTTAACGGTCTAACTTTTGAATTCAGTACTTCATAGTTCACAGTCTTTGTAATTTGTTTCAGCAATACATTTCTAACATTTATAATGTGTTTAGAAAAAAATCTCAGAATTGCCTTTACCGGGACTTTAAAGGAGCTGTATGTAGGACTGTGGCCAAAACTGGTACTGCAATCACTTTCAAATGACTGTAGAGCGGTGTACCCCCCCCCCCCCCCCCCCCGACTCCAGGCTGCCAGAGGGATCCAGCAGGAACACAGGCTGCTACACGGAGCTTTCAATGGCAAGTGACGAGGGTTTTTTTCTTTCTGTTAATTATGTTTATGCTTCAAGAGCGAGGTTTTGTGAAGTAATTATGAATCGCAAAAATTTAGACAAAAATTTAAATTTTACAACATTAGCAATGGTCATACAGGTCCACTTGCAGCATGTTTTGTCCACTATATATGCAAAGAACGAATGAGGAATAATTTTTACTGAGGTAACGTTAGGCTACTGTCTCAAATATGTTTACACAGTGCTAATAGGCGTGCTAATGTTGTTTTCCTCAGCGTCCAGCATAATGACAGAGAAACGGGCTCTGATAATGCATTACTAATGTTAGCAATGACGACTCGCCGTTTTTATTTACCAAACAATTCCTTAACGTTACCTTTTCAATTCAATGACCCGCCTCCTCCATCTGCGCTAACCTAACGTTACTTTGCACGAACATGCACATCTTTGTTCGATATTTGAAATGTCCATTTACATTAAGTACAAGTTCGCCAAACATAGATGAACCTTACCTGTCCAGGAGAAAATTAGCAACGTTGGCATCAGTCTTCAAATTATTCTCCGTTTCAGCCGTCTCCATCTTTCAAGGCATCTCTTATACAAATCCTTGTTTTATTTCGGACACTGTCACGACGTTTTTCTGATTCATAACGAGGTCGTTTAGGTTTCGTAAAGTTAGACATTGTTTATCCAAAAAGTTTGTAGCTGCAGCTGTGGTAACTAGAGCAGAGCTGGCAACCCTGATGCAGAAACACTACTGACTTCGTGATTGGTAGACAGGCGGAGGGCGGCGCTTCAGGACAAAACACAACATGTCAACATCAACATCAGTTGAGGGCTGCAACTTCACTTTTAAAATGACAATATCTTGGCCTGACAACCGTTGTCAGTGATATAAATATTTGAAATTAACATGATTTCTTAATGTCTAGTGACATATCAGGGCCATTTTATGATTAATTGAAATACATTTCTTACATACAGTTCCTTTAAGTTATACTTGGGGAAATGACCGTTAATGGGTTTTATGCAACACTTTAACGCTTTTTGAGGGATTACTGAAGTGAAAAACAACATTTAAGGGGAATTCTAAGAGTTTGTGACGTTTCACTGAAGGGTTTTTTCTGCAACAGCCTTAGGTTTAGGGGAAGATTACACTAAAGGTGCACAGATCCTCATATGAGGA
>NW_027645773.1:0-1000 GCF_949357685.1 Gobio gobio
ATCAACATGAATACCTGCAAAACAAAGCATCCCATAATATCAAACACAGCCGTGAATGAGGCCTAAACACCGAGAGCGGATGCACTTCAGGACGGGAAGGGAAATGATAGGGATGGAGAAGAATGTTATCCGACCCATGAGGACGCCCTGCAATCCAGTCATCGCCCGAGTATTGTGTGGGAAATGGAAGGAGAAACAAAAGAAAAGAAGAAAAGAGGAGAGACGAGAGACGAGAGTGGTAGAGGGTTAGAGATGGTGAGGAAGTCAGTGACATGAACTAAATGGTAGCCAAGGCAACTGAATATCTCTCTTTTTCTCTTTTTTGTCTTTCTGTCTCTGTACATTACTTGTGTATTCTCTCTCTCTCTCTCTCTCTCTCTCTCTCTGTCTCTCTCTCTCTCTCTCTCTCTCTCTCTCTCCCCTCTCTCTCTCTCTCTCTCTCTCTCCTCACACCAAACTCACACTCTGAGATAAACCGGAGAGGGGAAAGGGAGGTCAAGCTGCTCATCTCTCCTCTACGTGAGGAGTGTGATGGACAGAGGATGGACAGAGGATGGAGAGATGATGGAAAGACGATGGACAGACGATGGAGAGGTGATAGACAGATGATAGACAGATGATGGACAGACGATGGAGAGGTGATAGACAGATGATAGACAGATGATGGACAGATGATGGACAGATGATGGAAAGATGATGGACAGATGATAGACAGATGATGGAGAGATGATAGACAGATGATGGACAGACGATGGACAGACGATGGAGAGGTGATGGACAGACGATGGACAGACGATGGAGAGGTGATAGACAGATGATAGACAGATGATGGACAGATGATGGACAGACGATGGAGAGGTGATAGACAGATGATAGACAGATGATAGACAGATGATGGACAGACGATGGAGAGGTGATAGACAGATGATAGACAGATGATGGACAGATGATGGACAGATGATGGAGAGGTGATAGACAGATGATAGACAGATGATGGACA
>NW_027645772.1:0-229000 GCF_949357685.1 Gobio gobio
AAGCTCCCAACGGTTGTCCTAAGGATGATGTCGGTTTGGTTCTTGCTTGCACCTTAGGGGGAAGGGCTGGTAGAAGCTTGATGGGCCTTTCGGGGTACATCCGCCAGTTTGACCCTCGACTCTTCCCAGGTGACCTGGGTAACCTAACGGTGATAACAAAGGGTCACTTGGGGGAGTGTTCTTCGATACGGCTTTTTAGCCACCACTTACGCAACGACACATTGCGCGTCAACACCCCACACACTGACCAGTTTCTTCCCAGCTACTTTCTCACTTGTTTTCAAGGGCTGGTCTTTTTTGGAGTTCAACTCAAACAAATCTTCCCACTTGTTTCTTCGGGTCCACTTCCTGGTACGAACAGATTCCTTCCGACCCAAACCCCAACCAGCCTATCATTCCCAGGCCCCTTCCTTAAAAACACCTATAATCGCCACATCCCCTAAAAAACTGAATCAACGACCATTACCTAGGATTAGAACATCACACACCAGAACCCAAAAAACACACCATTGTGGTTCTTGTTAGAAACTTTAGCAAATTGATCTCGAGACACACGTTTGGGACTGATCCCCCAGACGGGCCGCCTCAGAGGAGGGTGTATAGTGTTTAAAGAGCTGAAACACCCGTTGATACTGAGGTACGCTACTGAAGATGTGTCTCACAAATTTCCCTCACACACAACACTTGAGGGAGTAGGAATTTCCATGGACAAAAATACCTTAACGTGACCCCTACTCCTACACTAACCCTAACCGTCACAGACCCACTGGCTGGAAACCCACCCACGTCAACCCTACTGATTATAACCCTAAGTCAAATTTCATAGGACAAAAAAATACTTTAACGTGACCCCTACTCCTTCACTAACCCTAACCGTCACAGACCCACTGGCTGGAAACCCACCCACGTCAACCCTACTGATTATAACCCTAAGTCAAATTTCATAGGACAAAAAATACTTTAACGTGACCCCTACTCCTACACTAACCCTAACCGTCACAGACCCACTGGCTGGAAACCCACCCACGTCAACCCTACTGATTATAACCCTAAGTCAAATTTCATAGGACAAAAAATACTTTAACGTGACCCCTACTCCTACACTAACCCTAACCGTCACAGACCCAATGGCTGGAAACCCACCCACGTCAACCCTACTGATTATAACCCTAAGTCAAATTTCATAGGACAAAAAATACTTTAACGTGACCCCTACTCCTACACTAACCCTAACCGTCACAGACCCACTGGCTGGAAACCCACCCACGTCAACCCTACTGATTATAACCCTAAGTCAAATTTCATAGGACAAAAAATACTTTAACGTGACCCCTACTCCTACACTAACCCTAACCGTCACAGACCCACTGGCTGGAAACCCACCCACGTCAACCCTACTGATTATAACCCTAAGTCAAATTTCATAGGACAAAAAATACTTTAACGTGACCCCTACTCCTACACTAACCCTAACCGTCACAGACCCACTGGCTGTAAACCCACCTGCATCAACCCTACGGACTAGAATCCCAACCCCCACGCTAACCCTACCCATTGTAAAACCCAAAAATCAATGGAATTTACTCACAAACCCCTTTCTGCACTAAATCTACCCACCAGTGCACCTGTCGACCAGAGAACCTTTCTCAAAACCTTAGAATAAAAATCCAAATTCACGTTCCGCACGTCTAAATCGAAAGCTCTCAAACCATACGACTAATATGACCTTGACCTTTACCATATACCAAAATACTTCACCTCTGGGGGGGTTGCGATGCTGGATCAGGATTATCGGGCTTCGGCTTGGTTCGCTGGTCCAGAGCAAGTTCAGACCGGAAACTTCGCAATTCCTAAAAACCAGAAAAAGAAATAAGAACAATAGTTTTCAACAGTAAAGGTTAGCCACGACCCCAATACCACACTAGGACGTACCCGTCAGACTAACCCAACTGAATAAAACAGATTACAATTTAAAAAAAGACCCACAAATCAGTTTGAGGATCCTCATCCCCTCCGGTCTCTCTCTTGGCCCTCGGGTTTGGCAGAGAGACGGGATGGGGAGACGAATCGAACCCAGACAGGCTCGTTGGAAAATGTGAGTCCCAGACAGGTCGCACATTTTCTGATTCGTCCTTTCAAAATAGGATTTCTCAAATTGATTTCTCTCACGAGTTGACCTTCACCATAGACCAAAATACTTCACCTCTGGGGGAGTTGCGATGCTGGATCAGGATTATCAGGCTTCGGCTTGGTTCGCTGGTCCAGAGCAAGTTCAGACCGGAAACTTCGCAATTCCTAAAAACCAAAAAAAAGAAATAAGAACAATCATTTTCAACAGTAAAGGTTTGCCACGACCCCACTACCACACTTAAACTTACCCATCAGAATAATCCAACCTGACATTATAATAAATAAAAGGCAAAACAACAGAAGTTTCATAAACTAACGAAAAAAATAACAAGCTACCCACCTGGCCCATAAGCCAAAAAAGGCATTGCTCCTAGACGGGAGCTAATCACAGGCGACATAGTATAGTCTGACATGCGTCGGCCCGTGCCCCTCCTCATTCTCCCTACTACAAACCTTTCCAGACGAGTGCTGGCTTGGGGGGAGATGTTGTAATTTCCCCTAACCTAACCCTAACCCCTAACCCTAACCCTAACCCTAACCTAACCCTAACCTTGTTCACAGCACTGAGAAAACGAGGATATACCCGTACTTTTCTCAAAAATGTATTCAGAACTTTTGATCGGCCGGCAGAGAAACCTTTAGAGGACGTGAGACAGAGAGACAAAATCATACCTCTGGTGACACATTATTCTAGTTTTAGTACACAGCTAAACGCAGCAGTTAAAAGTAATTTTGAAAAATTCATAACACCCTCTAAATACTTGCAACGTCATAAACCCATTGCAGCCTATAGGAGAAATAAAAACTTCCTGGACATACTGGTCCAAAGTAAACTTGTTAAACCAAAAAACAAAGGCCGAATTGGCAGTTGCAAATATTATGTTTCTCACAGATTCATTAAAAGCAGGGTAAATAAATGCGTTATAAAACTGTCTACGTCTCTGTCACATCTCAGCAAGAACTGCATATATCTCATTTACTGCCACAAATGTCGACGACAGTATGTAGGCCAAACCAAAAATGAATTAAGGGAAAGAGTGTACCAACATGCACATAATGTGACGCACAAAATAATGAAAAGACAACATTTGGTTCAGCATTTCCTGGTTCATGGCCTACAGTCGTTGAGGGTCACGTGTCTTCAAGCTAACCCACGATGGTCCTTACAGGAGCGACTCAGGGCCGAGAGTCGCTGGATCAAACGCTTGGACACGGTGCACCCCAGGGGACTAAATGAGATGTAAAAACTTATATGTATCTATCCTCTTTTATCTTTCTATCCTTTTCTCCACTTTCCAAAGCCTATGTTTTTTCCTTCTTTGAGCCACGTGTTTTTTATTAAGGTGACACACCACTCTAACCCTAACCCTAACCATTTGACACCTGGCTCATAACCCTGATGGGCACACACCACTCTAACCCTAAACCTAACCATTTGACACCTGGCTCATAACCCTGATGGGCACACACCACTCTAACCCTAAACCTAACCATTTGACACCTGGCTCATAACCCTGATGGGCACACACCACTCTAACCCTAACCCTAACCAGCACAGCCCTCTGGCACACAACCCTGAGGCGCTCACCCCTCGCTCTTCTAACCCTACCCAATTCTAGCCCGCGGGTTTTGAACCCGGGTAATAATAGCCCGCTCCAAAATTACCCCTCTGAACCGTACCCCGGGCTTGGTGTGACCCCCGGAAAAAACAAGTGGCTTTCTTTCTCCTTTTTGTTCTTTTTCTTAAATTATCAATACATTATTAATATATACCCCCTCTGTTCCTATAAAAACAGAAGTAATGGATAAATGGTTATATAAATAAATAAATAAATGAGTACATGAACACACTACAACACATCACACACAAGGAAACATACAACTGTGGGGCAGAGTACTGTGGGGTTTGGACCCTGGCCCCGTCCAGTAGCCGTCTTTAGTGGTCAGCGGTTGGGTGGAGAGTGCATAACCATTTCCGATTCCTTCGGGGATCGGATCTTGGATCGATTTCCCCTAACCCTCCAAACTCATTATTATTTACTATAGATATTGACAGTTTATATACCAACATAGAGACGGAAGTGGGATTAGAAGCAGTAAAAAAGATGATGATTAAATATCCAGATTATAACAGACCAGATAAATATATACTCCAACTATTAAATATAAACCTCACTAAAAATGATTTCGAGTTTAACAATAAATATTATTTACAAACCAAAGGAACTGCCATGGGCAAAAGGTTCGCCCCTTCCTATGCCAATATTTTTATGGCAGATTGGGAGGAATCTGCTTTAAACACGGCCCCTATCAAACCATATCTATATTATAGATTTTTAGATGACATCTGGGGCGTCTGGACCCATTCTATGGACGATTTTGTTGCTTTCACTAATCACTTAAATAGTCACCAATCATCAATAACAATTAAATATACGGTACATCCAGAAAAAGTAAATTTCCTAGATGTTGTGTCTTACAAAGGTCTCAATTTTCCTGCCACCGGTCAGCTGGACTTCAAGGTCTATTTTAAGGAGACCGATACGCATTCACTACTGCACAAAGACAGTTACCACCCTAGCCACACTTTTGGAGGTATAGTAAAATCACAGTTGTTAAGGTTTAAGAGAATTTGCACACAAAACACATCTTTCCTTGAAGCATGCAAGACCTTGTTCACAGCACTGAGAAAACGAGGATATACCCGTACTTTTCTCAAAAATGTATTCAGAACTTTTGATCGGCCGGCAGAGAAACCTTTAGAGGACGTGAGACAGAGAGACAAAATCATACCTCTGGTGACACATTATTCTAGTTTTAGTACACAGTTAAACGCAGCAGTTAAAAGTAATTTTGAAAAATTCATAACACCCTCTAAATACTTGCAACGTCATAAACCCATTGCAGCCTATAGGAGAAATAAAAACTTCCTGGACATACTGGTCCAAAGTAAACTTGTTAAACCAAAAAACAAAGGCCGAATTGGCAGTTGCAAATATTATGTTTCTCACAGATTCATTAAAAGCAGGGTAAATAAATGCGTTATAAAACTGTCTACGTCTCTGTCACATCTCAGCAAGAACTGCATATATCTCATTTACTGCCACAAATGTCGACGACAGTATGTAGGCCAAACCAAAAATGAATTAAGGGAAAGAGTGTACCAACATGCACATAATGTGACGCACAAAATAATGAAAAGACAACATTTGGTTCAGCATTTCCTGGTTCATGGCCTACAGTCGTTGAGGGTCACGTGTCTTCAAGCTAACCCACGATGGTCCTTACAGGAGCGACTCAGGGCCGAGAGTCGCTGGATCAAACGCTTGGACACGGTGCACCCCAGGGGACTAAATGAGATGTAAAAACTTATATGTATCTATCCTCTTTTATCTTTCTATCCTTTTCTCCACTTTCCAAAGCCTATGTTTTTTCCTTCTTTGAGCCACGTGTTTTTTATTAAGGTGACACACCACTCTAACCCTAAACCTAACCATTTGAGACCTGGCTCATAACCCTGATGGGCACACACCACTCTAACCCTAAACCTAACCATTTGACACCTGGCTCATAACCCTGATGGGCACACACCACTCTAACCCTAACCCTAACCAGCACAGCCCTCTGGCACACAACCCTGAGGCGCTCAACCCTCGCTCTTCTAACCCTACCCAATTCTAGCCCGCGGGTTTTGAACCCGGGTAATAATAGCCCTCTCCAAAATTACCCCTCTGAACCGTACCCCGGGCTTGGTGTGACCCCCGGAAAAAACAAGTGGCTTTCTTTCTCCTTTTTGTTCTTTTTCTTAAATTATCAATACATTATTAATATATACCCCCTATGTTCCTATAAAAACAGAAGTAATGGATAAATGGTTATATAAATAAATAAATAAATGAGTACATGAACACACTACAACACATCACACACAAGGAAACATACAACTGTGGGGCAGAGTGCTGTGGGGTTTGGACCCTGGCCCCGTCCAGTAGCCGTATTTAGTGGTCAGTGGTTGGGTGGAGAGTGCATAACCATTTCCGATTCCTTCGGGGATCGGATCTTGGATCGATTTCCCCTAACAGGCCAGGTCCTCCAACTCTGAGCTTCAGATGGTGATGGATGGGGCTTGTGGTCACTCACTTCTCGGTTCTCTTCCCCTATTATTAAAAACATTTTAATACATGATCGCAATAAATATAATATAATAGGATAAAAAAGATCAGTGATAATAGAAATGGATTCATTAACATCAAAATGAGAATCATTCAGAATAAATACAAAAAAACATGGAATAAAGATGACACACACATTAAAAAAATACACATATTTTATTACCATGCACAGGATTGAAATAAATAAATATAATTCATAGACAGGAATTTTCTGTACAGATTGCTTCATTTTTAGCAGCTTTGGGAGCTATTTTGATAAGATTCTGAATGATTCAGGACAATTCCAATACATGATCACAATAAATATAATATAATAGAATAGAATAAAAAAGATCAGTGATAATAGAAATGGATTTATTAACATCATAATCAGAATCATTCAGAATAAATATAAAAACATGGTAATAAAGATGACACACACAAATAAAAAAATACATATCATATCTTATTACCATGCACAGGATTGAAATAAATAAATAAATATAGTTCATAGAAAGGATTTTTCTGTACAGATTACTGCATTTTCAGCAACTTTGGGAGCTATTTTGATAAGATCAAACATTTAAAATGTCTTTTTTCAATGTTATTGTATTGTTTACATCGTTTCACAAACCTTTCTGTCATTTGTACAGTTCCATGGATGGATTTTCATCGGGTTTTCACACTTAAAACTGTTGGTTCATATATTTTACTCTCTGAGGAGGACTCATTTGCATACAGCTGCATTTTACACACACACACAAACACGTGCAGCTAAGGAGAGAGACACATGATAATGTGAAAACTCGTTATATCTTCTTAATCTTCCTTTCTTTATTCTTAACCTCTTCATAAACCTTTTCTATAGGATATTTCACTATTTTTCGCTGTTTCAAACTCAAGTTTCATGTTGTTTTAGACTCATTGTAGTACTTTTTAGTTTCTCAGGATGACGTCATCCGATCCCTATATAAGGGGGCGCGCTTTGCGCGAGCTCTCATATGCAGCATAACAGAGCTAGAGTACACACGTCGAGCAAATCCTCCGTGTTCTAAAACTAATTTTGACTTTAAAAACCTTTCTTTTGATTAACATTTTCTACTTTTACAACAAGCCCTTCCTGAAGAAGGTACAAATCAGTACCGAAACGTCGACAGGGCTTGAACAACTTTAATTACACCTTTTATTTATATCTTTTTTGATTTTTGATTTCTCATCCCATTTTTCTTTATTTTCGATTTTTTATTTTTATTTTCTTGTTCAAAACAAAAAACAAAAAGACCAAAAAAATAAAAAAAATTCAGAAAGACCAAAAAAAGTGTTCTCTTTTTTATTTTCTCTGTACATAGTTAGTTTGAGATAGTGTAAAAAGACAGGATTAGTTAAATAAACATGTACAGAGGGAGACAGAGACAGATAGAGTCTCCTGGGCCCAGATACAGGCCTGATTACAGCTATGATGGCTCATATGATGTGAGAGCACGCCCCTATTTTCGTGGACCGGCCGGTCCTAGGGAAAGAGGGAGAGAAACTTTTAGAAGAGGTGACCCAAGAGGTTATGAGCAGAACAGGAGAGATTTTCAGAGCTTTTACGGACCCAGTTACGGCAGGCGGAGTTGGTCAGCAGATCCTAGACTGACCAGGAATGAAGCGTCCAGGCCTGGACGCTCATATGTTCCCACCGCTTCACACGACGAACGGTTTTACACTAGGGCTGATCCAGACAGATCTCCTGATCACCGTTTTCGCCATACAGAGGCAGCTGACACATACAGGCCTCAAAAAAATAATCAAAATAGAAACCGTAACAAAAAGGGCAAAAAGAACAAAAAGAGGGACACAAGAAATAATACACAGAGGTTTAATGAGGGTGCATATTTTGAAACTCGAGCTGAGGACAGACATCCTCGATCATATGAGAGTTCTTATAGAGCACCACCTTACCAGAACCGTCCAAACAGAAGCCCCTCTTACGCAGCCACCTCCTATGCTCCCACACGTTTCAGAAATAAAAGAGTCTCCTTTCTCGGTCACGATGTAAGATCCCGTGATTTTTCAGTCCCTTCACACACAAGGACACAACAAAGTGTCAGTAAAAAACAGAGAGACGGTAATTACCGTCATTCTCCACAAGAGAGAGCCAGAGGCTCAGGTGGCTTCTCAAAAGAAGGAGGTAGATTAACGGGAGGTTTAAATAAAGCACAAAACACTGCGTCCACACCGGCGCCACCTCTACTCAAAAACACCATGAAACTGTTCTATGACGTGATCAGGCTGGTGCATCACCTGAGTAACATAACCACTAAGGTGCCTAACAATCAGCCAGTTACGTTCACAAGGCTCACGGAACTGCTTACAGACACAATTAAGCCTGCCTCGCCTAACGATCGTGTTAAGGAAATGCTGGAGGGTAATGCAAAAAATTGGTCTTTTACCACCCAGCTCATTTTAGAACAACACTATGAGGCACTGATAGAGGAGGCTATGTCTAATATTAGACAACAGAATAACCAAGCAGATTGGCCGCAAGCCTTCGAGACAGCGAGTAACTGGGCTGAGAGAAGGTTCGGAAAAAGAATCACCAGCCAAACCATCGAACAGGCTGAAGCCTTGATCGCGGCAGAAAGAACAGAGGAAGCCACTAATGCAGTGGCTCCCTCAGAAAGAGCTGTAGTAGAGGTGGCGCCGGCGGCACCACAACCACCACCACAAAAAAGACGCACCTATGCGGAAATAGTGGCACAAGTGTCCACTTCACAGCAGGCGGGTCCCAGTCGGGTCGCTATGCCAGTGGTGCGACCCAGAAAGGGGGTTCAACATATAGAGGTGCAGACATCGCCCACGCTATTAGGGTCCCCTTTAAACAGGAGGGACTGGTCTTTCGAGGAGGAAGTTCCTCCAGCAGACCTCCGGGAGGTGCTCCAGCCCATACAGGCTGGTGAGTTCCCTCCATTGGAACAAAGGGCCCAAAAAAGAGCACAAAAACTCCGGCACTGCACTCGCCACCCTGACACCCCCGAGGCTCGCCCACCTCATGCAGCAGAAGTCTCTCCTGCCATAGCAGGGGAGCTGCTGTCATTTGAGGATGAGCAGCCACCACAGAGCCCACCTCATGCGGCAGAAGCCTCTGCTACAATTGTAGCGGAGCTGCTAGCATTGGAGGCCGAACCTCCTGTGGAGAATCCTCCTTCTCCTTCTCCTCCTCCTCCCGCAGCAGAAGCCTCTGCTACCATAGTAGCGGAGCTGCTGGCTCTGGAGGAGGACGCTCCTTTAAACTCATTCCAAGTTCCGACCAGTCAGAATGACCCTGACCCCTTGTTGGACGCTCAGTCACCACAGTCTAGCGTCATCCTTTTCTCCTCATATCATTCGGAGGATCCGGCCCAATCACCGTCTCCACTCACTAAACTCCTGAGACAGCTCTCACCAAATCTTAGTCCCATCACGGCTGTAGATAAAGAGAAAGGTCAGGAAAGTGAGACAGCGGAAAGGGTACAACAGGTCAAAATAAACCAACCCGTTTTCACTGACATAACAAAAAGCAAAACAGTGCAGTTTGAGAGATTCCCGTTAAGACCACTCTATGCCCCGACACACAAAGCACCAGAGAAGTCCACACTTGTGTCGTTGCGGCCGCTGGCAGATAACAGAGAGGCTCAGGTTCCCTCACTTCTTCCAGTTAGTCCGATAGGCAGAACGGTCAGGCACGCAAACACGTACAAGAAGCTGTCAGATTGGAGTCTAACCATTGAGAAAAAATATGTCATCATCGGGGACTCTAATCTGTCCAGATTTCCTGATTTTGACTGCCCGGAGCTCCAGGTAGAAAGCTACCCGGGCGCCAAATTGCATCATGCTGGCCATTTAATAGAAAAGGCCACTATAACAACGGAACCAGAGAAAGTTATCTTAGCCTTCGGACTAAACAATAGAAGTCAGAGAAACAAACTCACAGCGGTCACTGAGCTGGTCCGAACTAACAGAGCGGCCATCAAAAGACTGCCCAGAACGGAGATCCTGTACCCTATCATTAATTTCTCCAGATCTCTTCCTATCTTTGAACAGGAAGTACTAGAGCATATTAATTCACATATAAAAAAGCACTTGAATTTTGTACCGGCCCTGCCCTCCACCAGTTTCCATGTTGACACGGACGGTTTTCATTGGAGGCCTGTTACTGCGAAAGCCATGCTGGAACATTGGATGCAGGCTTTAAACTGCCAGCTGTCCATAACCGAGTAGGGGGACAGAACAAGCTGATAGTTAACCTTTCCAAAACAGTAACACTCAGCCCAGTACAAAATGCGGTGCTCTCTCGTGGTCTCTCTTTCATTCCCACTCCGCTAGATTTTAAAACGCAAAGAATAGAGCTACTTAAAGACCTTCAAGACTATCACCGTAGACTTAAATTAGAGGCTTTCTTTGAAGGGAAGAAAAACAGTAAGGAAAAGGTCCCTTTTACCCACAACTCAGACTGGTCTCCAGCACTGTCCAGTCTCCCCAAGGAAATTATAAATATTATTAAAGCGGATAATTATGCATACAAACACTTAAATTGGGGACATAAAGATATTTTAAATTTAACGTCTACGGAAAGAAAGGCTTTGAAAGAATTAAAAAATAATAATAACATTATAATAAAACCCGCGGATAAAGGGAATGCGACTGTGATTTTAGATAGAGAGCAATATGTTCTAGAGGGACAGAGACAGTTAGGAGTGGAAGAACACTATCGTCCATTGGAAAAACCTATTTATACAGATACAATACAGGAAGTGAGAGAGATTTTAGAGGAAATGTGTATAAAGAAAATAATTAGCGGTTCACAAAAGGAGTATCTGATGGGTGAGACATCCCCTAGGCCGAGGAGATTTTACCTCCTGCCGAAGATCCACAAAGAGCCAGAGAAGTGGAGCGTCCCCCATGAGGTCCCTCCAGGCAGGCCCATCGTCTCGGACTGCAACAGCGAGACGTATCGCACGGCGGAATATATTGAACATTTCCTGAATCCTCTCTCCACCAGGCACCCCAGTTATCTGAAAGATACTTATGATTTTATTAATAAAATAGGGCCACTAAAAATTCCTCCAAACTCATTATTATTTACTATAGATATTGACAGTTTATATACCAACATAGAGACGGAAGTGGGATTAGAAGCAGTAAAAAAGATGATGATTAAATATCCAGATTATAACAGACCAGATAAATATATACTCCAACTATTAAATATAAACCTCACTAAAAATGATTTCGAGTTTAACAATAAATATTATTTACAAACCAAAGGAACTGCCATGGGCAAAAGGTTCGCCCCTTCCTATGCCAATATTTTTATGGCAGATTGGGAGGAATCTGCTTTAAACACGGCCCCTATCAAACCATATCTATATTATAGATTTTTAGATGACATCTGGGGCGTCTGGACCCATTCTATGGACGATTTTGTTGCTTTCACTAATCACTTAAATAGTCACCAATCATCAATAACAATTAAATATACGGTACATCCAGAAAAAGTAAATTTCCTAGATGTTGTGTCTTACAAAGGTCTCAATTTTCCTGCCACCGGTCAGCTGGACTTCAAGGTCTATTTTAAGGAGACCGATACGCATTCACTACTGCACAAAGACAGTTACCACCCTAGCCACACTTTTGGAGGTATAGTAAAATCACAGTTGTTAAGGTTTAAGAGAATTTGCACACAAAACACATCTTTCCTTGAAGCATGCAAGACCTTGTTCACAGCACTGAGAAAACGAGGATATACCCGTACTTTTCTCAAAAATGTATTCAGAACTTTTGATCGGCCGGCAGAGAAACCTTTAGAGGACGTGAGACAGAGAGACAAAATCATACCTCTGGTGACACATTATTCTAGTTTTAGTACACAGTTAAACGCAGCAGTTAAAAGTAATTTTGAAAAATTCATAACACCCTCTAAATACTTGCAACGTCATAAACCCATTGCAGCCTATAGGAGAAATAAAAACTTCCTGGACATACTGGTCCAAAGTAAACTTGTTAAACCAAAAAACAAAGGCCGAATTGGCAGTTGCAAATATTATGTTTCTCACAGATTCATTAAAAGCAGGGTAAATAAATGCGTTATAAAACTGTCTACGTCTCTGTCACATCTCAGCAAGAACTGCATATATCTCATTTACTGCCACAAATGTCGACGACAGTATGTAGGCCAAACCAAAAATGAATTAAGGGAAAGAGTGTACCAACATGCACATAATGTGACGCACAAAATAATGAAAAGACAACATTTGGTTCAGCATTTCCTGGTTCATGGCCTACAGTCGTTGAGGGTCACGTGTCTTCAAGCTAACCCACGATGGTCCTTACAGGAGCGACTCAGGGCCGAGAGTCGCTGGATCAAACGCTTGGACACGGTGCACCCCAGGGGACTAAATGAGATGTAAAAACTTATATGTATCTATCCTCTTTTATCTTTCTATCCTTTTCTCCACTTTCCAAAGCCTATGTTTTTTCCTTCTTTGAGCCACGTGTTTTTTATTAAGGTGACACACCACTCTAACCCTAAACCTAACCATTTGAGACCTGGCTCATAACCCTGATGGGCACACACCACTCTAACCCTAAACCTAACCATTTGACACCTGGCTCATAACCCTGATGGGCACACACCACTCTAACCCTAACCCTAACCAGCACAGCCCTCTGGCACACAACCCTGAGGCGCTCAACCCTCGCTCTTCTAACCCTACCCAATTCTAGCCCGCGGGTTTTGAACCCGGGTAATAATAGCCCTCTCCAAAATTACCCCTCTGAACCGTACCCCGGGCTTGGTGTGACCCCCGGAAAAAACAAGTGGCTTTCTTTCTCCTTTTTGTTCTTTTTCTTAAATTATCAATACATTATTAATATATACCCCCTATGTTCCTATAAAAACAGAAGTAATGGATAAATGGTTATATAAATAAATAAATAAATGAGTACATGAACACACTACAACACATCACACACAAGGAAACATACAACTGTGGGGCAGAGTGCTGTGGGGTTTGGACCCTGGCCCCGTCCAGTAGCCGTATTTAGTGGTCAGTGGTTGGGTGGAGAGTGCATAACCATTTCCGATTCCTTCGGGGATCGGATCTTGGATCGATTTCCCCTAACAGGCCAGGTCCTCCAACTCTGAGCTTCAGATGGTGATGGATGGGGCTTGTGGTCACTCACTTCTCGGTTCTCTTCCCCTATTATTAAAAACATTTTAATACATGATCGCAATAAATATAATATAATAGGATAAAAAAGATCAGTGATAATAGAAATGGATTCATTAACATCAAAATGAGAATCATTCAGAATAAATACAAAAAAACATGGAATAAAGATGACACACACATTAAAAAAATACACATATTTTATTACCATGCACAGGATTGAAATAAATAAATATAATTCATAGACAGGAATTTTCTGTACAGATTGCTTCATTTTTAGCAGCTTTGGGAGCTATTTTGATAAGATTCTGAATGATTCAGGACAATTCCAATACATGATCACAATAAATATAATATAATAGAATAGAATAAAAAAGATCAGTGATAATAGAAATGGATTTATTAACATCATAATCAGAATCATTCAGAATAAATATAAAAACATGGTAATAAAGATGACACACACAAATAAAAAAATACATATCATATCTTATTACCATGCACAGGATTGAAATAAATAAATAAATATAGTTCATAGAAAGGATTTTTCTGTACAGATTACTGCATTTTCAGCAACTTTGGGAGCTATTTTGATAAGATCAAACATTTAAAATGTCTTTTTTCAATGTTATTGTATTGTTTACATCGTTTCACAAACCTTTCTGTCATTTGTACAGTTCCATGGATGGATTTTCATCGGGTTTTCACACTTAAAACTGTTGGTTCATATATTTTACTCTCTGAGGAGGACTCATTTGCATACAGCTGCATTTTACACACACACACAAACACGTGCAGCTAAGGAGAGAGACACATGATAATGTGAAAACTCGTTATATCTTCTTAATCTTCCTTTCTTTATTCTTAACCTCTTCATAAACCTTTTCTATAGGATATTTCACTATTTTTCGCTGTTTCAAACTCAAGTTTCATGTTGTTTTAGACTCATTGTAGTACTTTTTAGTTTCTCAGGATGACGTCATCCGATCCCTATATAAGGGGGCGCGCTTTGCGCGAGCTCTCATATGCAGCATAACAGAGCTAGAGTACACACGTCGAGCAAATCCTCCGTGTTCTAAAACTAATTTTGACTTTAAAAACCTTTCTTTTGATTAACATTTTCTACTTTTACAACAAGCCCTTCCTGAAGAAGGTACAAATCAGTACCGAAACGTCGACAGGGCTTGAACAACTTTAATTACACCTTTTATTTATATCTTTTTTGATTTTTGATTTCTCATCCCATTTTTCTTTATTTTCGATTTTTTATTTTTATTTTCTTGTTCAAAACAAAAAACAAAAAGACCAAAAAAATAAAAAAAATTCAGAAAGACCAAAAAAAGTGTTCTCTTTTTTATTTTCTCTGTACATAGTTAGTTTGAGATAGTGTAAAAAGACAGGATTAGTTAAATAAACATGTACAGAGGGAGACAGAGACAGATAGAGTCTCCTGGGCCCAGATACAGGCCTGATTACAGCTATGATGGCTCATATGATGTGAGAGCACGCCCCTATTTTCGTGGACCGGCCGGTCCTAGGGAAAGAGGGAGAGAAACTTTTAGAAGAGGTGACCCAAGAGGTTATGAGCAGAACAGGAGAGATTTTCAGAGCTTTTACGGACCCAGTTACGGCAGGCGGAGTTGGTCAGCAGATCCTAGACTGACCAGGAATGAAGCGTCCAGGCCTGGACGCTCATATGTTCCCACCGCTTCACACGACGAACGGTTTTACACTAGGGCTGATCCAGACAGATCTCCTGATCACCGTTTTCGCCATACAGAGGCAGCTGACACATACAGGCCTCAAAAAAATAATCAAAATAGAAACCGTAACAAAAAGGGCAAAAAGAACAAAAAGAGGGACACAAGAAATAATACACAGAGGTTTAATGAGGGTGCATATTTTGAAACTCGAGCTGAGGACAGACATCCTCGATCATATGAGAGTTCTTATAGAGCACCACCTTACCAGAACCGTCCAAACAGAAGCCCCTCTTACGCAGCCACCTCCTATGCTCCCACACGTTTCAGAAATAAAAGAGTCTCCTTTCTCGGTCACGATGTAAGATCCCGTGATTTTTCAGTCCCTTCACACACAAGGACACAACAAAGTGTCAGTAAAAAACAGAGAGACGGTAATTACCGTCATTCTCCACAAGAGAGAGCCAGAGGCTCAGGTGGCTTCTCAAAAGAAGGAGGTAGATTAACGGGAGGTTTAAATAAAGCACAAAACACTGCGTCCACACCGGCGCCACCTCTACTCAAAAACACCATGAAACTGTTCTATGACGTGATCAGGCTGGTGCATCACCTGAGTAACATAACCACTAAGGTGCCTAACAATCAGCCAGTTACGTTCACAAGGCTCACGGAACTGCTTACAGACACAATTAAGCCTGCCTCGCCTAACGATCGTGTTAAGGAAATGCTGGAGGGTAATGCAAAAAATTGGTCTTTTACCACCCAGCTCATTTTAGAACAACACTATGAGGCACTGATAGAGGAGGCTATGTCTAATATTAGACAACAGAATAACCAAGCAGATTGGCCGCAAGCCTTCGAGACAGCGAGTAACTGGGCTGAGAGAAGGTTCGGAAAAAGAATCACCAGCCAAACCATCGAACAGGCTGAAGCCTTGATCGCGGCAGAAAGAACAGAGGAAGCCACTAATGCAGTGGCTCCCTCAGAAAGAGCTGTAGTAGAGGTGGCGCCGGCGGCACCACAACCACCACCACAAAAAAGACGCACCTATGCGGAAATAGTGGCACAAGTGTCCACTTCACAGCAGGCGGGTCCCAGTCGGGTCGCTATGCCAGTGGTGCGACCCAGAAAGGGGGTTCAACATATAGAGGTGCAGACATCGCCCACGCTATTAGGGTCCCCTTTAAACAGGAGGGACTGGTCTTTCGAGGAGGAAGTTCCTCCAGCAGACCTCCGGGAGGTGCTCCAGCCCATACAGGCTGGTGAGTTCCCTCCATTGGAACAAAGGGCCCAAAAAAGAGCACAAAAACTCCGGCACTGCACTCGCCACCCTGACACCCCCGAGGCTCGCCCACCTCATGCAGCAGAAGTCTCTCCTGCCATAGCAGGGGAGCTGCTGTCATTTGAGGATGAGCAGCCACCACAGAGCCCACCTCATGCGGCAGAAGCCTCTGCTACAATTGTAGCGGAGCTGCTAGCATTGGAGGCCGAACCTCCTGTGGAGAATCCTCCTTCTCCTTCTCCTCCTCCTCCCGCAGCAGAAGCCTCTGCTACCATAGTAGCGGAGCTGCTGGCTCTGGAGGAGGACGCTCCTTTAAACTCATTCCAAGTTCCGACCAGTCAGAATGACCCTGACCCCTTGTTGGACGCTCAGTCACCACAGTCTAGCGTCATCCTTTTCTCCTCATATCATTCGGAGGATCCGGCCCAATCACCGTCTCCACTCACTAAACTCCTGAGACAGCTCTCACCAAATCTTAGTCCCATCACGGCTGTAGATAAAGAGAAAGGTCAGGAAAGTGAGACAGCGGAAAGGGTACAACAGGTCAAAATAAACCAACCCGTTTTCACTGACATAACAAAAAGCAAAACAGTGCAGTTTGAGAGATTCCCGTTAAGACCACTCTATGCCCCGACACACAAAGCACCAGAGAAGTCCACACTTGTGTCGTTGCGGCCGCTGGCAGATAACAGAGAGGCTCAGGTTCCCTCACTTCTTCCAGTTAGTCCGATAGGCAGAACGGTCAGGCACGCAAACACGTACAAGAAGCTGTCAGATTGGAGTCTAACCATTGAGAAAAAATATGTCATCATCGGGGACTCTAATCTGTCCAGATTTCCTGATTTTGACTGCCCGGAGCTCCAGGTAGAAAGCTACCCGGGCGCCAAATTGCATCATGCTGGCCATTTAATAGAAAAGGCCACTATAACAACGGAACCAGAGAAAGTTATCTTAGCCTTCGGACTAAACAATAGAAGTCAGAGAAACAAACTCACAGCGGTCACTGAGCTGGTCCGAACTAACAGAGCGGCCATCAAAAGACTGCCCAGAACGGAGATCCTGTACCCTATCATTAATTTCTCCAGATCTCTTCCTATCTTTGAACAGGAAGTACTAGAGCATATTAATTCACATATAAAAAAGCACTTGAATTTTGTACCGGCCCTGCCCTCCACCAGTTTCCATGTTGACACGGACGGTTTTCATTGGAGGCCTGTTACTGCGAAAGCCATGCTGGAACATTGGATGCAGGCTTTAAACTGCCAGCTGTCCATAACCGAGTAGGGGGACAGAACAAGCTGATAGTTAACCTTTCCAAAACAGTAACACTCAGCCCAGTACAAAATGCGGTGCTCTCTCGTGGTCTCTCTTTCATTCCCACTCCGCTAGATTTTAAAACGCAAAGAATAGAGCTACTTAAAGACCTTCAAGACTATCACCGTAGACTTAAATTAGAGGCTTTCTTTGAAGGGAAGAAAAACAGTAAGGAAAAGGTCCCTTTTACCCACAACTCAGACTGGTCTCCAGCACTGTCCAGTCTCCCCAAGGAAATTATAAATATTATTAAAGCGGATAATTATGCATACAAACACTTAAATTGGGGACATAAAGATATTTTAAATTTAACGTCTACGGAAAGAAAGGCTTTGAAAGAATTAAAAAATAATAATAACATTATAATAAAACCCGCGGATAAAGGGAATGCGACTGTGATTTTAGATAGAGAGCAATATGTTCTAGAGGGACAGAGACAGTTAGGAGTGGAAGAACACTATCGTCCATTGGAAAAACCTATTTATACAGATACAATACAGGAAGTGAGAGAGATTTTAGAGGAAATGTGTATAAAGAAAATAATTAGCGGTTCACAAAAGGAGTATCTGATGGGTGAGACATCCCCTAGGCCGAGGAGATTTTACCTCCTGCCGAAGATCCACAAAGAGCCAGAGAAGTGGAGCGTCCCCCATGAGGTCCCTCCAGGCAGGCCCATCGTCTCGGACTGCAACAGCGAGACGTATCGCACGGCGGAATATATTGAACATTTCCTGAATCCTCTCTCCACCAGGCACCCCAGTTATCTGAAAGATACTTATGATTTTATTAATAAAATAGGGCCACTAAAAATTCCTCCAAACTCATTATTATTTACTATAGATATTGACAGTTTATATACCAACATAGAGACGGAAGTGGGATTAGAAGCAGTAAAAAAGATGATGATTAAATATCCAGATTATAACAGACCAGATAAATATATACTCCAACTATTAAATATAAACCTCACTAAAAATGATTTCGAGTTTAACAATAAATATTATTTACAAACCAAAGGAACTGCCATGGGCAAAAGGTTCGCCCCTTCCTATGCCAATATTTTTATGGCAGATTGGGAGGAATCTGCTTTAAACACGGCCCCTATCAAACCATATCTATATTATAGATTTTTAGATGACATCTGGGGCGTCTGGACCCATTCTATGGACGATTTTGTTGCTTTCACTAATCACTTAAATAGTCACCAATCATCAATAACAATTAAATATACGGTACATCCAGAAAAAGTAAATTTCCTAGATGTTGTGTCTTACAAAGGTCTCAATTTTCCTGCCACCGGTCAGCTGGACTTCAAGGTCTATTTTAAGGAGACCGATACGCATTCACTACTGCACAAAGACAGTTACCACCCTAGCCACACTTTTGGAGGTATAGTAAAATCACAGTTGTTAAGGTTTAAGAGAATTTGCACACAAAACACATCTTTCCTTGAAGCATGCAAGACCTTGTTCACAGCACTGAGAAAACGAGGATATACCCGTACTTTTCTCAAAAATGTATTCAGAACTTTTGATCGGCCGGCAGAGAAACCTTTAGAGGACGTGAGACAGAGAGACAAAATCATACCTCTGGTGACACATTATTCTAGTTTTAGTACACAGTTAAACGCAGCAGTTAAAAGTAATTTTGAAAAATTCATAACACCCTCTAAATACTTGCAACGTCATAAACCCATTGCAGCCTATAGGAGAAATAAAAACTTCCTGGACATACTGGTCCAAAGTAAACTTGTTAAACCAAAAAACAAAGGCCGAATTGGCAGTTGCAAATATTATGTTTCTCACAGATTCATTAAAAGCAGGGTAAATAAATGCGTTATAAAACTGTCTACGTCTCTGTCACATCTCAGCAAGAACTGCATATATCTCATTTACTGCCACAAATGTCGACGACAGTATGTAGGCCAAACCAAAAATGAATTAAGGGAAAGAGTGTACCAACATGCACATAATGTGACGCACAAAATAATGAAAAGACAACATTTGGTTCAGCATTTCCTGGTTCATGGCCTACAGTCGTTGAGGGTCACGTGTCTTCAAGCTAACCCACGATGGTCCTTACAGGAGCGACTCAGGGCCGAGAGTCGCTGGATCAAACGCTTGGACACGGTGCACCCCAGGGGACTAAATGAGATGTAAAAACTTATATGTATCTATCCTCTTTTATCTTTCTATCCTTTTCTCCACTTTCCAAAGCCTATGTTTTTTCCTTCTTTGAGCCACGTGTTTTTTATTAAGGTGACACACCACTCTAACCCTAAACCTAACCATTTGAGACCTGGCTCATAACCCTGATGGGCACACACCACTCTAACCCTAAACCTAACCATTTGACACCTGGCTCATAACCCTGATGGGCACACACCACTCTAACCCTAACCCTAACCAGCACAGCCCTCTGGCACACAACCCTGAGGCGCTCAACCCTCGCTCTTCTAACCCTACCCAATTCTAGCCCGCGGGTTTTGAACCCGGGTAATAATAGCCCTCTCCAAAATTACCCCTCTGAACCGTACCCCGGGCTTGGTGTGACCCCCGGAAAAAACAAGTGGCTTTCTTTCTCCTTTTTGTTCTTTTTCTTAAATTATCAATACATTATTAATATATACCCCCTATGTTCCTATAAAAACAGAAGTAATGGATAAATGGTTATATAAATAAATAAATAAATGAGTACATGAACACACTACAACACATCACACACAAGGAAACATACAACTGTGGGGCAGAGTGCTGTGGGGTTTGGACCCTGGCCCCGTCCAGTAGCCGTATTTAGTGGTCAGTGGTTGGGTGGAGAGTGCATAACCATTTCCGATTCCTTCGGGGATCGGATCTTGGATCGATTTCCCCTAACAGGCCAGGTCCTCCAACTCTGAGCTTCAGATGGTGATGGATGGGGCTTGTGGTCACTCACTTCTCGGTTCTCTTCCCCTATTATTAAAAACATTTTAATACATGATCGCAATAAATATAATATAATAGGATAAAAAAGATCAGTGATAATAGAAATGGATTCATTAACATCAAAATGAGAATCATTCAGAATAAATACAAAAAAACATGGAATAAAGATGACACACACATTAAAAAAATACACATATTTTATTACCATGCACAGGATTGAAATAAATAAATATAATTCATAGACAGGAATTTTCTGTACAGATTGCTTCATTTTTAGCAGCTTTGGGAGCTATTTTGATAAGATTCTGAATGATTCAGGACAATTCCAATACATGATCACAATAAATATAATATAATAGAATAGAATAAAAAAGATCAGTGATAATAGAAATGGATTTATTAACATCATAATCAGAATCATTCAGAATAAATATAAAAACATGGTAATAAAGATGACACACACAAATAAAAAAATACATATCATATCTTATTACCATGCACAGGATTGAAATAAATAAATAAATATAGTTCATAGAAAGGATTTTTCTGTACAGATTACTGCATTTTCAGCAACTTTGGGAGCTATTTTGATAAGATCAAACATTTAAAATGTCTTTTTTCAATGTTATTGTATTGTTTACATCGTTTCACAAACCTTTCTGTCATTTGTACAGTTCCATGGATGGATTTTCATCGGGTTTTCACACTTAAAACTGTTGGTTCATATATTTTACTCTCTGAGGAGGACTCATTTGCATACAGCTGCATTTTACACACACACACAAACACGTGCAGCTAAGGAGAGAGACACATGATAATGTGAAAACTCGTTATATCTTCTTAATCTTCCTTTCTTTATTCTTAACCTCTTCATAAACCTTTTCTATAGGATATTTCACTATTTTTCGCTGTTTCAAACTCAAGTTTCATGTTGTTTTAGACTCATTGTAGTACTTTTTAGTTTCTCAGGATGACGTCATCCGATCCCTATATAAGGGGGCGCGCTTTGCGCGAGCTCTCATATGCAGCATAACAGAGCTAGAGTACACACGTCGAGCAAATCCTCCGTGTTCTAAAACTAATTTTGACTTTAAAAACCTTTCTTTTGATTAACATTTTCTACTTTTACAACAAGCCCTTCCTGAAGAAGGTACAAATCAGTACCGAAACGTCGACAGGGCTTGAACAACTTTAATTACACCTTTTATTTATATCTTTTTTGATTTTTGATTTCTCATCCCATTTTTCTTTATTTTCGATTTTTTATTTTTATTTTCTTGTTCAAAACAAAAAACAAAAAGACCAAAAAAATAAAAAAAATTCAGAAAGACCAAAAAAAGTGTTCTCTTTTTTATTTTCTCTGTACATAGTTAGTTTGAGATAGTGTAAAAAGACAGGATTAGTTAAATAAACATGTACAGAGGGAGACAGAGACAGATAGAGTCTCCTGGGCCCAGATACAGGCCTGATTACAGCTATGATGGCTCATATGATGTGAGAGCACGCCCCTATTTTCGTGGACCGGCCGGTCCTAGGGAAAGAGGGAGAGAAACTTTTAGAAGAGGTGACCCAAGAGGTTATGAGCAGAACAGGAGAGATTTTCAGAGCTTTTACGGACCCAGTTACGGCAGGCGGAGTTGGTCAGCAGATCCTAGACTGACCAGGAATGAAGCGTCCAGGCCTGGACGCTCATATGTTCCCACCGCTTCACACGACGAACGGTTTTACACTAGGGCTGATCCAGACAGATCTCCTGATCACCGTTTTCGCCATACAGAGGCAGCTGACACATACAGGCCTCAAAAAAATAATCAAAATAGAAACCGTAACAAAAAGGGCAAAAAGAACAAAAAGAGGGACACAAGAAATAATACACAGAGGTTTAATGAGGGTGCATATTTTGAAACTCGAGCTGAGGACAGACATCCTCGATCATATGAGAGTTCTTATAGAGCACCACCTTACCAGAACCGTCCAAACAGAAGCCCCTCTTACGCAGCCACCTCCTATGCTCCCACACGTTTCAGAAATAAAAGAGTCTCCTTTCTCGGTCACGATGTAAGATCCCGTGATTTTTCAGTCCCTTCACACACAAGGACACAACAAAGTGTCAGTAAAAAACAGAGAGACGGTAATTACCGTCATTCTCCACAAGAGAGAGCCAGAGGCTCAGGTGGCTTCTCAAAAGAAGGAGGTAGATTAACGGGAGGTTTAAATAAAGCACAAAACACTGCGTCCACACCGGCGCCACCTCTACTCAAAAACACCATGAAACTGTTCTATGACGTGATCAGGCTGGTGCATCACCTGAGTAACATAACCACTAAGGTGCCTAACAATCAGCCAGTTACGTTCACAAGGCTCACGGAACTGCTTACAGACACAATTAAGCCTGCCTCGCCTAACGATCGTGTTAAGGAAATGCTGGAGGGTAATGCAAAAAATTGGTCTTTTACCACCCAGCTCATTTTAGAACAACACTATGAGGCACTGATAGAGGAGGCTATGTCTAATATTAGACAACAGAATAACCAAGCAGATTGGCCGCAAGCCTTCGAGACAGCGAGTAACTGGGCTGAGAGAAGGTTCGGAAAAAGAATCACCAGCCAAACCATCGAACAGGCTGAAGCCTTGATCGCGGCAGAAAGAACAGAGGAAGCCACTAATGCAGTGGCTCCCTCAGAAAGAGCTGTAGTAGAGGTGGCGCCGGCGGCACCACAACCACCACCACAAAAAAGACGCACCTATGCGGAAATAGTGGCACAAGTGTCCACTTCACAGCAGGCGGGTCCCAGTCGGGTCGCTATGCCAGTGGTGCGACCCAGAAAGGGGGTTCAACATATAGAGGTGCAGACATCGCCCACGCTATTAGGGTCCCCTTTAAACAGGAGGGACTGGTCTTTCGAGGAGGAAGTTCCTCCAGCAGACCTCCGGGAGGTGCTCCAGCCCATACAGGCTGGTGAGTTCCCTCCATTGGAACAAAGGGCCCAAAAAAGAGCACAAAAACTCCGGCACTGCACTCGCCACCCTGACACCCCCGAGGCTCGCCCACCTCATGCAGCAGAAGTCTCTCCTGCCATAGCAGGGGAGCTGCTGTCATTTGAGGATGAGCAGCCACCACAGAGCCCACCTCATGCGGCAGAAGCCTCTGCTACAATTGTAGCGGAGCTGCTAGCATTGGAGGCCGAACCTCCTGTGGAGAATCCTCCTTCTCCTTCTCCTCCTCCTCCCGCAGCAGAAGCCTCTGCTACCATAGTAGCGGAGCTGCTGGCTCTGGAGGAGGACGCTCCTTTAAACTCATTCCAAGTTCCGACCAGTCAGAATGACCCTGACCCCTTGTTGGACGCTCAGTCACCACAGTCTAGCGTCATCCTTTTCTCCTCATATCATTCGGAGGATCCGGCCCAATCACCGTCTCCACTCACTAAACTCCTGAGACAGCTCTCACCAAATCTTAGTCCCATCACGGCTGTAGATAAAGAGAAAGGTCAGGAAAGTGAGACAGCGGAAAGGGTACAACAGGTCAAAATAAACCAACCCGTTTTCACTGACATAACAAAAAGCAAAACAGTGCAGTTTGAGAGATTCCCGTTAAGACCACTCTATGCCCCGACACACAAAGCACCAGAGAAGTCCACACTTGTGTCGTTGCGGCCGCTGGCAGATAACAGAGAGGCTCAGGTTCCCTCACTTCTTCCAGTTAGTCCGATAGGCAGAACGGTCAGGCACGCAAACACGTACAAGAAGCTGTCAGATTGGAGTCTAACCATTGAGAAAAAATATGTCATCATCGGGGACTCTAATCTGTCCAGATTTCCTGATTTTGACTGCCCGGAGCTCCAGGTAGAAAGCTACCCGGGCGCCAAATTGCATCATGCTGGCCATTTAATAGAAAAGGCCACTATAACAACGGAACCAGAGAAAGTTATCTTAGCCTTCGGACTAAACAATAGAAGTCAGAGAAACAAACTCACAGCGGTCACTGAGCTGGTCCGAACTAACAGAGCGGCCATCAAAAGACTGCCCAGAACGGAGATCCTGTACCCTATCATTAATTTCTCCAGATCTCTTCCTATCTTTGAACAGGAAGTACTAGAGCATATTAATTCACATATAAAAAAGCACTTGAATTTTGTACCGGCCCTGCCCTCCACCAGTTTCCATGTTGACACGGACGGTTTTCATTGGAGGCCTGTTACTGCGAAAGCCATGCTGGAACATTGGATGCAGGCTTTAAACTGCCAGCTGTCCATAACCGAGTAGGGGGACAGAACAAGCTGATAGTTAACCTTTCCAAAACAGTAACACTCAGCCCAGTACAAAATGCGGTGCTCTCTCGTGGTCTCTCTTTCATTCCCACTCCGCTAGATTTTAAAACGCAAAGAATAGAGCTACTTAAAGACCTTCAAGACTATCACCGTAGACTTAAATTAGAGGCTTTCTTTGAAGGGAAGAAAAACAGTAAGGAAAAGGTCCCTTTTACCCACAACTCAGACTGGTCTCCAGCACTGTCCAGTCTCCCCAAGGAAATTATAAATATTATTAAAGCGGATAATTATGCATACAAACACTTAAATTGGGGACATAAAGATATTTTAAATTTAACGTCTACGGAAAGAAAGGCTTTGAAAGAATTAAAAAATAATAATAACATTATAATAAAACCCGCGGATAAAGGGAATGCGACTGTGATTTTAGATAGAGAGCAATATGTTCTAGAGGGACAGAGACAGTTAGGAGTGGAAGAACACTATCGTCCATTGGAAAAACCTATTTATACAGATACAATACAGGAAGTGAGAGAGATTTTAGAGGAAATGTGTATAAAGAAAATAATTAGCGGTTCACAAAAGGAGTATCTGATGGGTGAGACATCCCCTAGGCCGAGGAGATTTTACCTCCTGCCGAAGATCCACAAAGAGCCAGAGAAGTGGAGCGTCCCCCATGAGGTCCCTCCAGGCAGGCCCATCGTCTCGGACTGCAACAGCGAGACGTATCGCACGGCGGAATATATTGAACATTTCCTGAATCCTCTCTCCACCAGGCACCCCAGTTATCTGAAAGATACTTATGATTTTATTAATAAAATAGGGCCACTAAAAATTCCTCCAAACTCATTATTATTTACTATAGATATTGACAGTTTATATACCAACATAGAGACGGAAGTGGGATTAGAAGC
This sequence comes from Gobio gobio, assembly GCF_949357685.1. NCBI lineage: Eukaryota > Metazoa > Chordata > Actinopteri > Cypriniformes > Gobionidae > Gobio > Gobio gobio. The sequence continues at coordinate 25,877 of NW_027645772.1, forward strand.
AGTAAAAAAGATGATGATTAAATATCCAGATTATAACAGACCAGATAAATATATACTCCAACTATTAAATATAAACCTCACTAAAAATGATTTCGAGTTTAACAATAAATATTATTTACAAACCAAAGGAACTGCCATGGGCAAAAGGTTCGCCCCTTCCTATGCCAATATTTTTATGGCAGATTGGGAGGAATCTGCTTTAAACACGGCCCCTATCAAACCATATCTATATTATAGATTTTTAGATGACATCTGGGGCGTCTGGACCCATTCTATGGACGATTTTGTTGCTTTCACTAATCACTTAAATAGTCACCAATCATCAATAACAATTAAATATACGGTACATCCAGAAAAAGTAAATTTCCTAGATGTTGTGTCTTACAAAGGTCTCAATTTTCCTGCCACCGGTCAGCTGGACTTCAAGGTCTATTTTAAGGAGACCGATACGCATTCACTACTGCACAAAGACAGTTACCACCCTAGCCACACTTTTGGAGGTATAGTAAAATCACAGTTGTTAAGGTTTAAGAGAATTTGCACACAAAACACATCTTTCCTTGAAGCATGCAAGACCTTGTTCACAGCACTGAGAAAACGAGGATATACCCGTACTTTTCTCAAAAATGTATTCAGAACTTTTGATCGGCCGGCAGAGAAACCTTTAGAGGACGTGAGACAGAGAGACAAAATCATACCTCTGGTGACACATTATTCTAGTTTTAGTACACAGTTAAACGCAGCAGTTAAAAGTAATTTTGAAAAATTCATAACACCCTCTAAATACTTGCAACGTCATAAACCCATTGCAGCCTATAGGAGAAATAAAAACTTCCTGGACATACTGGTCCAAAGTAAACTTGTTAAACCAAAAAACAAAGGCCGAATTGGCAGTTGCAAATATTATGTTTCTCACAGATTCATTAAAAGCAGGGTAAATAAATGCGTTATAAAACTGTCTACGTCTCTGTCACATCTCAGCAAGAACTGCATATATCTCATTTACTGCCACAAATGTCGACGACAGTATGTAGGCCAAACCAAAAATGAATTAAGGGAAAGAGTGTACCAACATGCACATAATGTGACGCACAAAATAATGAAAAGACAACATTTGGTTCAGCATTTCCTGGTTCATGGCCTACAGTCGTTGAGGGTCACGTGTCTTCAAGCTAACCCACGATGGTCCTTACAGGAGCGACTCAGGGCCGAGAGTCGCTGGATCAAACGCTTGGACACGGTGCACCCCAGGGGACTAAATGAGATGTAAAAACTTATATGTATCTATCCTCTTTTATCTTTCTATTCTTTTCTCCACTTTCCAAAGCCTATGTTTTTTCCTTCTTTGAGCCACGTGTTTTTTATTAAGGTGACACACCACTCTAACCCTAAACCTAACCATTTGAGACCTGGCTCATAACCCTGATGGGCACACACCACTCTAACCCTAAACCTAACCATTTGACACCTGGCTCATAACCCTGATGGGCACACACCACTCTAACCCTAACCCTAACCAGCACAGCCCTCTGGCACACAACCCTGAGGCGCTCAACCCTCGCTCTTCTAACCCTACCCAATTCTAGCCCGCGGGTTTTGAACCCGGGTAATAATAGCCCTCTCCAAAATTACCCCTCTGAACCGTACCCCGGGCTTGGTGTGACCCCCGGAAAAAACAAGTGGCTTTCTTTCTCCTTTTTGTTCTTTTTCTTAAATTATCAATACATTATTAATATATACCCCCTATGTTCCTATAAAAACAGAAGTAATGGATAAATGGTTATATAAATAAATAAATAAATGAGTACATGAACACACTACAACACATCACACACAAGGAAACATACAACTGTGGGGCAGAGTGCTGTGGGGTTTGGACCCTGGCCCCGTCCAGTAGCCGTATTTAGTGGTCAGTGGTTGGGTGGAGAGTGCATAACCATTTCCGATTCCTTCGGGGATCGGATCTTGGATCGATTTCCCCTAACCCTAACCCTAACCCTAACCCTAACCCTAACCCTAACCCTAACCCTAACCCTAACCCTAACCCTTCCTTCTTTGAGCCACGTGTTTTTTATTAAGGTGACACACCACTCTAACCCTAAACCTAACCATTTGAGACCTGGCTCATAACCCTGATGGGCACACACCACTCTAACCCTAACCCTAACCAGCACACCCCTCTGGCACACAACCCTGAGGCGCTCACCCCTCGCTCTTCTAACCCTACCCGATTCTAGCCCGCGGGCTTAGAACCCGGGTAATAATAGCCCGCTCCAAAATTACCCCTCTGAACCGTACCCCGGGCTTGGTGTGACCCCCGGAAAAAACAAGTGGCTTTCTTTCTTCCCTTTTTGTTCTTTTTCTTAAATTATCAATACATTATTAATATATACCCCCTCTGTTCCTATAAAAACAGAAGTAATGGATAAATGGTTATATAAATAAATAAATAAATGAGTACATGAACACACTACAACACATCACACACAAGGAAACATGCAACTGTGGGGCAGAGTACTGTGGGGTTTGGACCCTGGCCCCGTCCAGTAGCCGTCTTTAGTGGTCAGTGGTTGGGTGGAGAGTGCATAACCATTTCCGATTCCTTCGGGGATCGGATCTTGGATCGATTTCCCCTAACCCAGTCCTGATGGATCAGTGGTTTATACCTAACCCTAACTGTCACAGCCCTGATGGGTTAATGGGTTGGGATCTATCCCCACACCCATTCTTGCCTAAACTTAGCCCTCACAGCCCTGATGGATCAGTGGCTTATACCTAAACTTAACCGTCACAGCCCTGATGGATCAGTGGCTTATACCTAAACTTAACCGTCACAGTCCTGATGGATCAGTGGTTTATACCTAACCCTAACCGTCACAGCCCTGATGGGTTAATGGGTTGGGATCTATCCCCACACCCATTCTTGCCTAAACTTAGCCCTCACAGCCCTGATGGATCAGTGGCTTATACCTAAACTTAACCGTCACAGCCCTGATGGATCAGTGGCTTATACCTAAACTTAACCGTCACAGTCCTGATGGATCAGTGGTTTATACCTAACCCTAACCGTCACAGCCCTGATGGGTTAATGGGTTGGGATCTATCCCCACACCCATTCTTGCCTAAACTTAGCCCTCACAGCCCTGATGGATCAGTGGCTTATACCTAAACTTAACCGTCACAGTCCTGATGGATCAGTGGTTTATACCTAACCCTAACCGTCACAGCCCTGATGGGTTAATGGGTTGGGATCTATCCCCACACCCATTCTTGCCTAAACTTAGCCCTCACAGCCCTGATGGATCAGTGGCTTATACCTAAACTTAACCGTCACAGCCCTGATGGATCAGTGGCTTATACCTAAACTTAACCGTCACAGTCCTGATGGATCAGTGGTTTATACCTAACCCTAACCGTCACAGCCCTGATGGGTTAATGGGTTGGGATCTATCCCCACACCCATTCTTGCCTAAACTTAGCCCTCACAGCCCTGATGGATCAGTGGCTTATACCTTAACCTAACCATCACAGTCCGGATGGATTTGTGAAATACACGGGGATCTGTCCCTACACTCATCCTTCCCTTAATCCTACCCCTCACGACCACTGAGGGATTTGTGAGATGCATTGGGGTCGCTTTGTGCTCATCCTTTTCCTAAAAACTACCCTCACAACCCGGAGGGATTTGAGGTGCATGGGTATTTGTTCCCGCGTTTATTTCTCACTGGCATTTGGCGATGGTAGCTGGGGATAGGAGTGGAATTTACCCCTGCGTCCCCTAATTCTAAAGGTCATAGCCCGGTGGGAATGGTGACATGGGGGTAGATCGGTTCTTATGTGGATCCTAGCCTTACTCTAACTATCACAGGCATGATGGATCATTGGCTCTGGTTTATCTGCTGTTTCCTTTCCGGCCTGGCGGAACGTTGGGTTTGGTGGGATAGGAACGGAAGTAATGGTTTAATAACCTCCTGTATTGGAGGTATCATAGCTCTCTTATCATCTGGATCTAACCATCGAACCCTGATATCGATGATATGGGTCAGATCGGTCCTTACGTTGATCCTAGCCCTATTCTAACTATCACAGCCATGATGGATCAGGGGCTCGGGTTTATCTGTTTCCTTTCCGGCCTGGCGGAACGTTGGGTTTGGTGGGATAGGAACGGGAGTAATGGTTTAACAACCGACTACAGGGATTTAACCATCGAATACTGGTATCAATGACATGGGTCTGGGTTGACCCTCGCACCCTTTATTGCCTAATCTTAGCCATCACAGCCCTGATGGACCAGGGGTGCAGATTTATCTCCTCGGTCTGCCTCCCGGCCTGAACGACGGCTGGAGCCGGGAGCTGGCTTCCAGCTCCATGTCGGTCTAGCCGAGCGTTGGGTTTGGTGGGGGGGAGCCATAGTAGGGATTTTGAACTTACCCGTCAGGTGGACTTGCTGATTTCCATGCCTACGGGCTAAAACGCTGGTTCATCGAGATTGTATGTATATACCAAGACTGGGTCAGTTCTGCTCGTCACAGTGATAGAGGCTCTTCACCCACCAATGTTTTTTGCTAAAGTCGGTCGAGAGGAGGACATGATGGGTTTTATTTTCATGGGGTAGGGTGCGGGCGTGTGGGGGTTTAGTTCTAGAGTTTGGGGAAGTGTTGGGCCAGGCCCGGTCTAGCATTTCTCCCGGGGGGGAGGGGTTTTTGTTTGAGGGGCCCGGAACCTAGTAATGGTAGTCCCGAGAGGGGACGATGGTTGGGTCAAAAGAGCACGAGCCCGTGCCTTTCCTCAGACTCCCCTTGGACCCGGACCAGTTCTAGGCCAGGGGAGCTGTTGTAATTCTTTCAAAAACCTAACCTTGCCAGCGCTGTGCGACCAGACCTGCCGTGTGACCCAAGATAAAAGGGGTCGAGTAAGGGATTTCGGGATTTAGGGTTAGTGCCGTCAGGTGGGTGAGGAAGCTAATCCGGGGGTGGGGGGAATAATTCTTGCCAGAAGGGTGTGATGCCGGGCCAGGATTATCTAGTCATGGCCTTCGGGCCGGGCTGGGTTCGCTGGTTCGGAGCGGTCCAATCAGGGGCCTTGCACCCAATCTGGTCTGTAGTAGGAAGAGATTCTTGTCCAAGGAAATCAGACGTGGAGATGGAGTTGTACAGTCATGACCTGAGGGTTGGACTAAGTTCGATGGTTTGGAACAGGTCTAGTCAAGGACCGGACACGTTGGGATCGAGACATTGATGTTGGAAGGAGGGGAGGATGTGGAATTGAGAGTTTGTGGAGGGGAGTCTCTCCCCGGCATCTCACTCAGCGGAATGGAGGTTGGGAAAGGACAGAGGGGCAGCTTGATCAATGATGGGGGGAAGAAGGGGCAGGGGCTAAGCCTCTTTTCCTTTGCGTCCATCCTAGTTTGGCCGGGGTTTTGTTTTTGTTTTTTGGGGGGGCAGAGGCTCCCTCCGGCATCTCTCTTGGCCTATGGCTGGGGGGGATGCGGGAGGGGGAGCGAGCCAGGCCCAGACAGGCCCTCGGGAAATGGGTGGCCCAGACAGGTCTAACATTTCTTGGTTCGTCTCTGATGGTTTGGAGGGGGTTGAGGTTTGTTTGAGACGGGGTGGTAGCTTGGGCCGGAAATAATGATCCAATGATCCGATAGGTCTGAGAGAGACTGAATCTAGGTTTTCACTACAGTTGGGGTGGTTTTTCGGGGTTAGGACAGATGGTGTTCCCACGAAAATTCGAGGAAACTTACCATAGATGAGGTGGTAGGTTAAGATAAGGGGGATCAGTTTGGTGGAAGCATGGAATATCGATGAGAGTTGGGTTTTCGCCCAGCGGGTAATGATCATGCAAGTCTGAAAGATGGGGAAAACCTTATTTTTCACTGAGAATCGGGTGACTGTTCAGGGATGGCGTTCCCACGAAATTTCGAGGAAACTTAGCATGGGGGGATGGTAGGTTAAGATAAGGGGATCAATTGGGTGAAAGCAGGGAATGTCGGTGAGAATTCGGTTTTCGCCCAGCGGGTAATGATCCTGCGGGTCTGAAGGATGGGGAAAACTTTGGTTGTCTCTAAAAATCGGGTGACGGTTCGGGGATGGCGTTCCCATGAAATGTCGAGGAAACTTACCATGGATGAGGGTGTAGGTTAAGATGAAGGGATCGATTGGGTGAAAGCATGGAGTATGGATGAGAGTTCGGTTTTCGCCCAGCGGGTAATGATCCTGCGGGTTTGAAGGATGGGGAAAACTTTGGTTGTCTCTAAAAATCGGGTGACGGTTCGGGGATGGCGTTCCCATGAAATGTCGAGGAAACTTACCATGGATGAGGGTGTAGGTTAAGATGAAGGGATCGATTGGGTGAAGGCATGGAGTATGGATGAGAGTTCGGTTTTCGCCCAGCGGGTAATGATCCTGCAGGTCTGAAAGATGGGGAAAACTTTGGTTTTTCACTAAAAATCGAGTGACTTTTCAGGGATGGTGTCCCCACAAGGTTTCGAGGAAACTTACCATGGACGAGATGGTAGGCTAAGATAAGGGGATCAATTGGGTGGAAGCATGGAATGTCGATTAGAATTCGGTTTTCGCCCAGCGGGTAATGATCCTGCGGGTCTGAAGGATAGGGCAAAACTTTGGTTTTCACTAAGAGTCGGTTGATTCTTCGGGGATATTGCGTTCCCGGGAGATTTCGAGAATAAAAAGTACCCTGGATCAAAACGAGGGAGTGAGAACTTTGGATGTTCACCTGGATTACAGGTGGATGGGATAGGGATTAAGCTGTAAAAATGACACATTCGACCCAGGGGGATGGGTGTTTGGGATCCGAAGGATCCATGAATAAGGTGGATTTGGGTTTATAGTCTTTAATTGGGTAACGAGGTATTACTGGTGGGAGTGGTGACAGCTGTAGGGGGGTGGGGCCGGGGAGCTTACCGTATACAAGGTGGCGGGGTTGGTTTAGTGAGTGTTTGGGGCATAAGGGCAGTGGATTTGAAGGAGTGTTGTCGGAAGGACTTCAGCATTGGATTGGACGAGTGGTGTTTTGGAGGTGAGTCTTATGTTGGTGCGGTGCTGCGTGAATCGACAGAGGGAAGGACTGGTAGAAGCTTGGTGTGCAGCAATGTGCATCCGCCAGTCTGGACCTCAACCTCTTCGGGGGTTAGGAAGTCTTGCCTTTGTCCCGGGGTGGGATTTCCTAGGTTAAGTCGGCAGAAAGTTTTTCTCTGACAAAGGGCCCAGTGGGCAGACGTTTCTCACAGGCTTTTCTCGGGCAACCCGGATACCTTGCGGTGTTAACGAAGGGTTGCTTGGGAGGGCGGTAAGTATCCAGCCCCCCTGGGTCCACTTGGACAGCACGCAGGGACGGTGGCCTGGGGCTAACAGGCCTTAATTGGAGCCCAGTCTTCTATCGGTGAGGAGCACCGCCCAAGCATCAGCACATGTGCACCAACATGCTTACACACTGAAAAAAATGTTTTGTTGGGGAAGGGGTTGTAGTGGGGTACGGGTGGTACTGTGTAACGTTGACAACCCTAGAGAACCGAGCCTATAGTGCACTTTGGACCGAATTACAACCATTGGAAGCTGAATTGCAACCTTAGGAAAATGAAACAGTAAAAGGTAGCGTATAATTTTTTTACCGAAGCGCAACAGTTGGTTTTGTCGGTTCGGTTTTTTAGCGATTGACTAAGGGACACTGGTCTTGGGCTGATCATCCAAGGCGGGCCGCCAGAGAGGAGGGTGTCTGGTGTGTAAGGTGCCGAAACACCCGATGAGTCTCTGGAACACTACTGATGACAGTGTCTGGAATATTTCCCTCACCATTATGTTTGGGGGATTAGGGGATGATTACTGACTGGTTAATTTTTTACCTTGATAAAGCTTTTCTAGAGTATCTACTTGTCACAAGTTCAGGTTGACCATTGACATTTCGTTCTTTATTACTACTTGTTGGGGACATATTGGTGGCTTATACCTAAACTTAACCGTCACAGCCCTGATGGATCAGTGGCTTATACCTAAACTTAACCGTCACAGTCCTGATGGATCAGTGGCTTATACCTAAACTTAACCGTCACAGTCCTGATGGATCAGTGGTTTATACCTAACCCTAACCGTCACAGCCCTGATGGGTTAATGGGTTGGGATCTATCCCCACACCCATTCTTGCCTAAACTTAGCCCTCACAGCCCTGATGGATCAGTGGCTTATACCTAAACTTAACCGTCACAGCCCTGATGGATCAGTGGCTTATACCTAAACTTAACCGTCACAGTCCTGATGGATTAGTGGCTTATACCTAAACTTAACCGTCACAGTCCTGATGGATCAGTGGTTTATACCTAACCCTAACCGTCACAGCCCTGATGGGTTAATGGGTTGGGATCTATCCCCACACCCATTCTTGCCTAAACTTAGCCCTCACAGCCCTGATGGATCAGTGGCTTATACCTAAACTTAACCGTCACAGTCCTGATGGATTAGTGGCTTATACCTAAACTTAACCGTCACAGTCCTGATGGATCAGTGGTTTATACCTAACCCTAACCGTCACAGCCCTGATGGGTTAATGGGTTGGGATCTATCCCCACACCCATTCTTGCCTAAACTTAGCCCTCACAGCCCTGATGGATCAGTGGCTTATACCTAAACTTAACCGTCACAGTCCTGATGGATCAGTGGTTTATACCTAACCCTAACCGTCACAGCCCTGATGGGTTAATGGGTTGGGATCTATCCCCACACCCATTCTTGCCTAAACTTAGCCCTCACAGCCCTGATGGATCAGTGGCTTATACCTAAACTTAACCGTCACAGCCCTGATGGATCAGTGGCTTATACCTAAACTTAACCGTCACAGTCCTGATGGATCAGTGGTTTATACCTAACCCTAACCGTCACAGCCCTGATGGGTTAATGGGTTGGGATCTATCCCCACACCCATTCTTGCCTAAACTTAGCCCTCACAGCCCTGATGGATCAGTGGCTTATACCTAAACTTAACCGTCACAGCCCTGATGGATCAGTGGCTTATACCTAAACTTAACCGTCACAGTCCTGATGGATCAGTGGTTTATACCTAACCCTAACCGTCACAGCCCTGATGGGTTAATGGGTTGGGATCTATCCCCACACCCATTCTTGCCTAAACTTAGCCCTCACAGCCCTGATGGATCAGTGGCTTATACCTAAACTTAACCGTCACAGTCCTGATGGATCAGTGGTTTATACCTAACCCTAACCGTCACAGCCCTGATGGGTTAATGGGTTGGGATCTATCCCCACACCCATTCTTGCCTAAACTTAGCCCTCACAGCCCTGATGGATCAGTGGCTTATACCTAAACTTAACCGTCACAGCCCTGATGGATCAGTGGCTTATACCTAAACTTAACCGTCACAGTCCTGATGGATCAGTGGTTTATACCTAACCCTAACCGTCACAGCCCTGATGGGTTAATGGGTTGGGATCTATCCCCACACCCATTCTTGCCTAAACTTAGCCCTCACAGCCCTGATGGATCAGTGGCTTATACCTTAACCTAACCATCACAGTCCGGATGGATTTGTGAAATACACGGGGATCTGTCCCTACACTCATCCTTCCCTTAATCCTACCCCTCACGACCACTGAGGGATTTGTGAGATGCATTGGGGTCGCTTTGTGCTCATCCTTTTCCTAAAAACTACCCTCACAACCCGGAGGGATTTGAGGTGCATGGGTATTTGTTCCCGCGTTTATTTCTCACTGGCATTTGGCGATGGTAGCTGGGGATAGGAGTGGAATTTACCCCTGCGTCCCCTAATTCTAAAGGTCATAGCCCGGTGGGAATGGTGACATGGGGGTAGATCGGTTCTTATGTGGATCCTAGCCTTACTCTAACTATCACAGGCATGATGGATCATTGGCTCTGGTTTATCTGCTGTTTCCTTTCCGGCCTGGCGGAACGTTGGGTTTGGTGGGATAGGAACGGAAGTAATGGTTTAATAACCTCCTGTATTGGAGGTATCGTAGCTCTCTTCTCATCTGGATCTAACCATCGAGCACTGATATCGATGATAGGGGTCGGGTCGGTCCTTACGTTGATCCTAGCCTTATTCTAACTATCACAGCCATGATGGATCAGGGGCTCGGGTTTATCTGTTTCCTTTCCGGCCTGGCGGAACGTTGGGTTTGGTGGGATAGGAACGGGAGGAATGGTTTAACAAACCGACTACAGGGATTTAACCATCGAACACTGGTATCAATGACATGGGTCTGGGTCGACCCTCGCACCCTTTATTGCCTAATCTTAGCCATCACAGCCCTGATGGACCAGGGGTGCAGATTTATCTCCTCGGTCTGTCTCCCGGCCTGAACGACGGCTGGAGCCGGGAGCTGGCTTCCAGCTCCATTTCGGCCTAGCCGAGCGTTGGGTTTGGTGGGGAGGGAGCCGTAGTAAGGATTCTGAACTTACCCGTCAGGTGGACTTGCTGATTTCCATGCCTACGGGCTAAAAGCTCTGGTTCATCGAGATTGTGTGTGTATATACCAAGTCCGGGTCAGTTCTGCTGGTCATAGTGATAGAGGCTCTTCACCCACCAATGTTTTTTGCTAAAGTCGGTCTGGAGGAGGACATGATGGGTTTTATTTTCATGGGGTAGGGTGCGGACGTGTGGGGGTTTAGTTCTAGAGTTTGGGGAAGTGTTGGGCCAGGCCCGGTCTAGCATTTTCCCCCGGGGGGGAGGGATTTTTGTTTGAGGGGCCCGGAACCTAGTAATGGTAGTCCCGAGAGGGGACGGCGGTTGGGTCAAAAGAGCACGAGCCCGTGCCTTTCCTCAGACTCCCCTTGGACCCGGACCAGTTCTAGGCCAGGGGAGCTGTTGTAATTCTTACAAAGACCTAACCTTGCCAGCGCCGTGCAGCCGGACCTGCCGAGTGACCCTAGATAAAAGGGGTCGAGTAAGGGATTTCGGGATTTAGGGTTAGTGCCGTCAGGTGGGTGAGGAAAGTAATCCGGGGGTGGGGGGAATAATTCTTGCCAGTAGGGTGTAATGCCGGGCCATGATTATCTAGTCATGGCCTTCGGGTCGGGCTGGGTTCGCTGGTTCGGAGCGGTTCAATCAGGGACCTTGCACCTAGTCTGGTCTGTAGTAGGAGGGGAATCTTGTCCAAGGAAATCAGACGTGGAGACGGAGTTGTACAGTCATGACCTGAGGGTTGGACTAAGTTCGATGGTTTGGAACAGGTTTAGTCAAGGACCTGACACGTTGGGATCAAGACATGGATGTTGGAAGGAGGGGAGGATGTGGGATTGAGAGTTTGTGGAGGAGGGACTCCCCCCGACATTTCACTCAGCGGAATGGAGGACAGAGGGGTAGCTTGATCGTTGGGGAGGAAGAAGAGGCAGGGGCTAAACCCCCCTGTTTTCTTTGCGTCCATCCTAGTTTGGCCGGGTTTTTGTTGTTTGTTTTTTTTTGTTGTTTTTTTTGGGGGGGCAGAGGCTCCCTCCGGTATCTCTCTTGGCCTATGGCTGGGGGAGATGCGGGAGGGGGAGCGAGCCAGGCCCAGACAGGCCCTCGGGAAGTGGGTGACCCAGACAGGTCTAACATTTCTTGGTTCGTCTCTGATGGGTTGGAGGGGGTTGAGGTTTGTTTAAGATAGAGGGGCAGCTTGATAAACGGTGTGGGGGCAGGGACTAAACTTTTTTTTCTTTTTTTGACAGGGATGAGGGGCATCAATTGGGTGGAAGCATGGAATATCGATGAGAATTCGGTTTTCGCCCAGCGGGTAATGATCCTGCAGGTCTGAAAGATAGGGGAAAGCTTGGGTTTCACTAAAAATTGAGTGGCTTTTCAGGGATGGTATTCCCACGAGATTTCGAGGAAACAGTCTTGATGGATAGGTGGCTTATACCTAAACTTAATCGTCACAGCCTTGATGGGTTAATGGGTTGAGATCTATCCCCACACCCATTCCTGCCTAAACTTAACCCTCACAGCCCTGATGGATCAGTGGCTTATACCTAAACTTAACCGTCACAGTCCTGATGAATAGCTGGCTTATACCTAAACTTAACCGTCACAGCCCTGATGGGTTAATGGGTTGAGATCTATCCCCACACCCATTCTTGCCTAAACTTAGCCCTCACAGTCCTGATGGATCAGTGGCTTATACCTAAACCTAACCGTCACAGTCCTGATGGATCAGTGGCTTATACCTAAACCTAACCGTCACAGTCCTGATGGATCAGTGGCTTATACCTAAACCTAACCGTCACAGTCCTGATGGATTAACGGCTTGGGTTGAGATCTATCCCCACACCCATTCCTGCCTAAACTTAGCCCTCACAGTCCTGATGGATCAGTGGCTTATACCTAAACCTAACCGTCACAGTCCTGATGGATCAGTGGCTTATACCTAAACCTAACCGTCACAGTCCTGATGGATCAGTGGCTTATACCTAACCCTAACCGTCACAGCCCTGATGGGTTAATGGGTTGAGATCTATCCCCACACCCATTCTTGCCTAAACTTAGCCCTCACAGTCCTGATGGATCAGTGGCTTATACCTAAACCTAACCGTCACAGTCCTGATGGATCAGTGGCTTATACCTAAACCTAACCGTCACAGTCCTGATGGATCAGTGGCTTTTACCTAAACCTAACCGTCACAGTCCTGATGGATTAACGGCTTGGGTTGAGATCTATCCCCACACCCATTCCTGCCTAAACTTAGCCCTCACAGTCCTGATGGATCAGTGGCTTATACCTAAACCTAACCGTCACAGTCCTGATGGATCAGTGGCTTATACCTAAACCTAACCGTCACAGTCCTGATGGATCAGTGGCTTATACCTAACCCTAACCGTCACAGCCCTGATGGGTTAATGGGTTGAGATCTATCCCCACACCCATTCTTGCCTAAACTTAGCCCTCACAGTCCTGATGGATCAGTGGCTTATACCTAAACCTAACCGTCACAGTCCTGATGGATCAGTGGCTTATACCTAAACCTAACCGTCACAGTCCTGATGGATCAGTGGCTTATACCTAAACCTAACCGTCACAGTCCTGATGGATTAACGGCTTGGGTTGAGATCTATCCCCACACCCATTCCTGCCTAAACTTAGCCCTCACAGTCCTGATGGATCAGTGGCTTATACCTAAACCTAACCGTCACAGTCCTGATGGATCAGTGGCTTATACCTAAACCTAACCGTCACAGTCCTGATGGATCAGTGGCTTATACCTAAACCTAACCGTCACAGCCCTGATGGGTTAATGGGTTGAGATCTATCCCCACACCCATTCCTGCCTAAACTTAGCCCTCACAGTCCTGATGGATCAGTGGCTTATACCTAAACCTAACCGTCACAGTCCTGATGGATCAGGGGCTTATACCTAAACCTAACCCTCACAGTCCTGATGGATTGCTGGCTTATACCTAAACTTAACCGTCACAGTCCTGATGATTCAGTGGTTTATGCCTAACCCTAAACGTCACAGCCCTGATGGGTTAATGGGTTGGGATCTATCCCCACACCCATTCCTGCCTAAACTTAGCCCTCACAGCCCTGATGGATCAGTGGCTTATACCTAAACCTAACCGTCACAGTCCTGATGGATAGCTGGCTTATACCTAAACTTGACCGTCACAGCCCTGATGGATAGGTGGCTTATACCTAAACTTAATCGTCACAGCCCTGATGGGTTAATGGGTTGAGATCTATCCCCACACCCATTCTTGCCTAAACTTAGCCCTCACAGTCCTGATGGATCAGTGGCTTATACCTAAACCTAACCGTCACAGTCCTGATGGATCAGTGGCTTATACCTAAACCTAACCGTCACAGTCCTGATGGATCAGTGGCTTATACCTAACCCTAACCGTCACAGCCCTGATGGGTTAATGGGTTGAGATCTATCCCCACACCCATTCCTGCCTAAACTTAGCCCTCACAGTCCTGATGGATCAGTGGCTTATACCTAAACCTAACCGTCAGTCCTGATGGATCAGTGGCTTATACCTAAACTTAACCGTCACAGTCTTGATGGATAGGTGGCTTATAAAATCGAGTGACTTTTCAGGGATGGTATTCCCACGAAATTTCGAGGAAACTTACCATGGATGAGATGGGGGGGTTAAGATAACTGGATCGATTGGGTGGAAGAATGGAATGTCGATAAGAATTGGGTTTTCGCCCAGCGGGTAATGATCCTGCAGGTCTGAAAGATAGGGGAAAACTTTGGTTTTCACTAAAAATCGAGTGACTTTTCAGGGATGGTATTCCCACGAAATTTCGAGGAAACTTACCATGGATGAGATGATGGGTTAAGATAACGGGATCGATTGGGTGGAAGAATGGAATGTCGATAAGAATTCGGTTTTCGCCCAGCGGTTAATGAGCGGGCAAGTCTTTGGTTTTCACTAAGAGTCGGTTGGTTCTTCGGGGATGTTGCGTTCCCGGGAGATTTCGAGTATTTACCGTGGATCAAAACGAGGGAGTGAGAACTTTGGATGTTCGCCCAGATTACAAATTGATGGGCTAGAGATTAAGCATGACACATTGGACCCAGGGGGATAGGTGTTTGGGATCCGAATGATCCATGAAAATGTGGTTATGGGCTTAAATTGGGTAACGAGGTATTACTGGTGTGAGTAGGGACAGCTGTAGGGGGGTGGGGCTAGGGAGCTTACCGTGTACGAGGTGGCGGGGTTGGTTTAGTGGGTATTTGGGACATAGGAGCAGGGGATTTGAAGGAGTGTTGTTGGAGGGACTTCGAGATTGGAATTGACGAGTGGTGATTGAGAGGTGAGTTATGGTGGTGCGGTGTTGCGTGAATCGGCAGAGGGGAGGACTGGTAGAAGCTTGGTGTGCAGCAATGTGCACCCGCCAGTCTGGACCCTCAACCTCTTCGGGGGTTTGGGAGTCTGGCCTTTGTCCCGGGGTCAGATGTCCTAGGTTAAGTCGGCAGAAAGTTTTCTCTGACAAAGGGCCCAGTGGACAGACGTTTCTCACAGGCTTTTCTCGGGCAACCCGGATACCTTGCGGTGTTAACGAAAGGTTGCTTGGGAGGGCGGTAAGTATCCAGCCCCCCTGGGTCCACTTGGACAGCACGCAGGGACGGTGGCCTGGGGCTAACAGGCCTTAATTGGAGCCCAGTCTTCTATCGGTGATGAGCACCGCCCAAGCACCAGTACATGTGCACCAACATGCTTATACACTGAAAAAAATGTATTGTTGGGGAAGGGGTTGTAGTGGGGTACGAGTGGTACTGTGTAACGTTGACAACCCTAGAGAACCGAGCCTATAGTACACTTTGGACCGAATTGCAACCATTGGAAACTAACCCTAAACTAACTAACCCTAACAGTAAAAAGAAGCGTATAATAATAATAATAATAATATTTTTTTACCGAAGCGCAACAATTGGTTTTGCCGGTTCGGTTTACTGCGTTTTAGCGATTGGCTAAGGGACACTGGTCTTGGGCTGATCATCCAAGGCGGGCCGCCAGAGAGGAGGGTGTCTGGTGTGTAAGGTGCCGAAACACCCGATGAGGCTCTGGAACACTACTGATGACAGTGTCTGGAATATTTTCCTCACCATTACGTTTGGGGGATTAGGGGATGATTACTGACTGGTTAATTTTTGACCTTGAGAATTTTTTACTTTTGAGGATTTTTTACCTTGAAAAAGCTTTTCTAGAGTATCTAGTTGTCACAAGTTCAGGTTGACCATTGGCATTTCGTTCTTTATTACTATTTGTTGTGGACATATTTGCTTTCCTTAAAAACTTACCTGTCACAGCCCTGATGAGTCAGTGGCATGGGTTGGGAGCTATCCCCGCACCCATTCCTGCCTAAACTTAGCCCTCACAGTCCTGATGGATCAGTGGCTTATACCTAAACCTAACCGTCACAGTCCTGATGGATCAGTGGTTTATACTTAAACTTAACCGTCACAGTCCTGATGGATTTGTGAAATACACGGGGATCTGTCCCTACACTTATCCTTCCCTTAATCCTACCCCTCACGACCACTGGGGGATTTGTGAGATGTATTGGGGTCGCTCGGCGCTCATCCTTTTCCTAAAAACTACCCTCACAACCCGGAGGGATTTGAGATGCATGGGTATTTGTTCCTGCGTTTATTCTTCACTGGCATTTGGCCATGGTGGCTGGGGATAGGAGTGGAATTTACCCCTGCGTCCCCTAATTCTAAAGGTCATAGCCCGGTGGGAGTGGTGACATGGGGGAGATCGGTCCTTATGTGGATCCTAGCCTTGCTCTAACTATCACAGGCATGATGGATCATTGGCTCGGGTTTATCTGCTGTTTCCTTTCCGGCCTGGCAGAACGTTGGGTTTGGTGGGATAGGAACGGAAGTAATGGTTTAATAACCTCCTGTATTGGAGGTATCGTAGCTCTCTTCTCATCTGGATCTAACCATCGAGCACTGATATCGATGATAGGGGTCGGGTCGGTCCTTACGTTGATCCTAGCCTTATTCTAACTATCACAGCCATGATGGATCAGGGGCTCGGGTTTATCTGTTTCCTTTCCGGCCTGGCGGAACGTTGGGTTTGGTGGGATAGGAACGGGAGTAATGGTTTAACAAACCGACTACAGGGATTTAACCATCGAACACTGGTATCAATGACATGGGTCTGGGTCGACCCTCGCACCCTTTATTGCCTAATCTTAGCCATCACAGCCCTGATGGACCAGGGGTGCAGATTTATCTCCTCGGTCTGCCTCCCGGCCTGAACGACGGCTGGAGCCGGGAGCTGGCTTCCAGCTCCATTTCGGCCTAGCCGAGCGTTGGGTTTGGTGGGGAGGGAGCCGTAGTAAGGATTCTGAACTTACCCGTCAGGTGGACTTGCTGATTTCCATGCCTACGGGCTAAAAGCTCTGGTTCATCGAGATTGTGTGTGTATATACCAAGTCCGGGTCAGTTCTGCTGGTCATAGTGATAGAGGCTCTTCACCCACCAATGTTTTTTGCTAAAGTCGGTCTGGAGGAGGACATGATGGGTTTTATTTTCATGGGGTAGGGTGCGGACGTGTGGGGGTTTAGTTCTAGAGTTTGGGGAAGTGTTGGGCCAGGCCCGGTCTAGCATTTTCCCCCGGGGGGGAGGGATTTTTGTTTGAGGGGCCCGGAACCTAGTAATGGTAGTCCCGAGAGGGGACGGCGGTTGGGTCAAAAGAGCACGAGCCCGTGCCTTTCCTCAGACTCCCCTTGGACCCGGACCAGTTCTAGGCCAGGGGAGCTGTTGTAATTCTTACAAAGACCTAACCCTAACCCTAACCCTAACCCTAACCCTAACCCTAACCTAACCCTAAGTTCGAGAAATCGACATTCGTCGTCCAAGTTCGAAAAATCGACATTCGTCGTCAAAGTTAAAAAACCGACATTCGCCGCTAAAGTTCGAGAAATCGACATTCGTCGTCCAAGTTCGAGAAATCGACATTCGTCGAGATTCGAAAAACGACTTTCGTCATCAACCATTCACGGGTTGACTTTTACCGTCAACTTTTCATGAATAGTTTTTCCGCTTATCGACTTTCGTCAACAACAATTCACGGGTCGACTTTTACCGTCGACTTTCATGAATCGTTTTTCTCTTATCGACTTTCGTCAACAAGGATTCACGGGTCGACTTTTACCGTCAACTTTCATGAATCTCGTGGTCGTAATTCGAGCTGAAAAACCACATAGGAGTCACTAATCTGAACACCTTTTCTATCCATGGTGACACAAAGAGCATTTTTAATGATATGCGTACTTACCATCATCCTAACTCCCTGTTAAAAGCATTGGACTATGGAAAACTCACTCGCCTTCTCTTTAGGGTTCAAGCTCCCAACGGTTGTCCTAAGGATGATGTCGGTTTGGTTCTTGCTTGCACCTTAGGGGGAAGGGCTGGTAGAAGCTTGATGGGCCTTTCGGGGTACATCCGCCAGTTTGACCCTCGACTCTTCCCAGGTGACCTGGGTAACCTAACGGTGATAACAAAGGGTCACTTGGGGGAGTGTTCTTCGATACGGCTTTTTAGCCACCACTTACGCAACGACACATTGCGCGTCAACACCCCACACACTGACCAGTTTCTTCCCAGCTACTTTCTCACTTGTTTTCAAGGGCTGGTCTTTTTTGGAGTTCAACTCAAACAAATCTTCCCACTTGTTTCTTCGGGTCCACTTCCTGGTACGAACAGATTCCTTCCGACCCAAACCCCAACCAGCCTATCATTCCCAGGCCCCTTCCTTAAAAACACCTATAATCGCCACATCCCCTAAAAAACTGAATCAACGACCATTACCTAGGATTAGAACATCACACACCAGAACCCAAAAAACACACCATTGTGGTTCTTGTTAGAAACTTTAGCAAATTGATCTCGAGACACACGTTTGGGACTGATCCCCCAGACGGGCCGCCTCAGAGGAGGGTGTATAGTGTTTAAAGAGCTGAAACACCCGTTCATACTGAGGTACGCTACTGAAGATGTGTCTCACAAATTTACATTTACATTTACATTTACATTTAGTCATTTAGCAGACGCTTTTATCCAAAGCGACTTACAAATGAGAGCAATAGAAGCAACTACAACAGTCAGAGGCTACAGTATGCAAGTGCTGTAACAAGTCTCAGTTAATCTAACACAGAACACACAGGATTTTTTTTATTTTTTTTTTTTATTTTTTTTTTAAATAAATTAGACAGACAGAAAAATGAATAGAATGTTAAGTGCTATTCTTGATTGGTCAGGTGCTGCTGGAAGAGATGCGAAATTTCCCTCACACACAACACTTGAGGGAGTAGGAATTTCCATGGACAAAAATCCACTAACGTGATCCCCACTCTCAACTAACCCTAACCGTCACAGACCCACTGGCTGGAAACCCACCCACATTAACCCTGTTGATTATAACCCTAAGTCTAATTTCATAGGACAAAAAAATACTTTAACGTGACCCCTACTCCTACACTAACCCTAACCGTCACAGACCCACTGGCTGGAAACCCACCCACGTCAACCCTACTGATTATAACCCTAAGTCAAATTTCATAGGACAAAAAATACTTTAACGTGACCCCTACTCCTACACTAACCCTAACCGTCACAGACCCACTGGCTAGAAACCCACCCACGTCAACCCTACTGATTATAACCCTAAGTCAAATTTCATAGGACAAAAAATACTTTAACGTGACCCCTACTCCCACACTAACCCTACCCGTCACAGACCCACTGGCTGGAAACCCACCCACTTCAACCCTACTGATTATAACCCTAAGTCAAATTTCACAGGACAAAAAATACTTTAACGTGACCCCTACTCCTACACTAACCCTAACCGTCACAGACCCACTGGCTGTAAACCCACCTGCATCAACCCTACGGACTAGAATCCCAACCCCCACGCTAACCCTACCCATTGTAAAACCCAAAAATCAATGGAATTTACTCACAAACCCATTTTTGCACTAAATCTACCCACCAGTGCACCTGTCGACCAGAGAACCTTTCTCAAAACCTTAGAATAAAAATCCAAATTCACGTTCCGCACGTCTAAATCGAACGGTCTCAAACCATACGACTAATATGACCTTGACCTTTACCATATACCAAAATACTTCACCTCTGGGGGGGTTGCGATGCTGGATCAGGATTATCGGGCTTCGGCTTGGTTCGCTGGTCCAGAGCAAGTTCAGACCGGAAACTTCGCAATTCCTAAAAACCAGAAAAAAAAATAAGAACAATAGTTTTCAACAGTAAAGGTTAGCCACGACCCCACTACCACACTTAAACTTACCCATCAGAATAATCCAACCTGATATTATAATAAATAAAAGGCAAAACAACAGAAGTTTCATAAACTAACGAAAAAAATAACAAGCTACCCACCTGGCCCATAAGCCAAAAAAGGCATTGCTCCTAGACGGGAGCCAATCACAGGCGACATAGTATAGTCTGACATGCGTCGGCCCGTGCCCCTCCTCATTCTCCCTACTACAAACCTTTCCAGACGAGTGCTGGCTTGGGGGGAGATGTTGTAATTTCCCCTAACCTAACCCTAACCCACCCACATCAACCCTATTGATTATAACCCTATGTCTAATTTCATAGGACAAAAAATACTTTAACGTGACCCCTACTCCTACACTAACCCTAACCGTCACAGACCCACTGGCTGTAAACCCACCCACATCAACCCTATTGATTATAACCCTATGTCTAATTTCATAGGACAAAAAATACTTTAACGTGACCCCTACTCCTACACTAACCCTAACCGTCACAGACCCACTGGCTGGAAACCCACCCACGTCAACCCTACTGATTATAACCCTAAGTCAAATTTCATAGGACAAAAAATACTTTAACGTGACCCCTACTCCTACACTAACCCTAACCGTCACAGACCCACTGGCTGTAAACCCACCTGCATCAACCCTACGGACTAGAATCCCAACCCCCACGTTAACCCTCCCCATTGTAAAACCCAAAAATCAATGGAATTTACTCACAAACCCATTTCTGCACTAATTCTACCCACCAGTGCACCTGTCAACCAGAGAACCTTTCTCAAAACCTTAGAATAAAAATCCAAATTCACGTTCCGCACATCTAAATCGAACGGTCTCAAACCATACGACTAATATGACCTTGACCTTTACCATATACCAAAATACTTCACCTCTGAGGGGGTTGCGATGCTGGATCAGGATTACCGGGCTTCGGCTTGGTTCGCTGGTCCAGAGCAAGTTCAGACCGGAAACTTCGCAATTCCTAAAAACCAGAAAAAGAATTAAGAACAATAGTTTTCAACAGTAAAGGTTAGCCACGACCTCAATACCACACTAGGACGTACCCGTCAGACTAACCCAACTGAATAAAACAGATTACAATTAAAAAAAAGACCCACAAATCGGTTTGAGGATCCTCATCCCCTCCGGTCTCTCTCTTAACCCTCGGGTTTGGCAGAGAGACGGGATGGGGAGACGAATCGAGCCCAGACAGGTTCGTTGGAAAATGTGAGTCCCAGACAGGTCGCACATTTTCTGATTCGTCCTTTCAAAATAGGATTTCTCAAATTGATTTCTCTCACGAGTTGACCTTCACCATAGACCAAAATAATTCACCTCTGGGGGGGTTGCGATGCTGGATCAGGATTATCAGGCTTCGGCTTGGTTCGCTGGTCCAGAGCAAGTTCAGACCGGAAACTTCGCAATTCCTAAAAACCAAAAAAAGAAATAAGAACAATAACTTTCAACAGTAAAGGTTAGCCACGACCCCACTACCACACTTAAACTTACCCATCAGAATAATCCAACCTGACATTATAATAAATAAAAGGCAAAACAACAGAAGTTCATAAACTAACGAAAAAAATAACAAGCTACCCACCTGGCCCATAAGCCAAAAAAGGCATTGCTCCTAGACGGGAGCCAATCACAGGCGACATAGTATAGTCTGACATGCGTCGGCCCGTGCCCCTCCTCATTCTCCCTACTACAAACCTTTCCAGACGAGTGCTGGCTTGGGGGGAGATGTTGTAATTTCCCCTAACCTAACCCTAACCCGGAACCTAGTAATGGTTCCGGGTAAAGTCCTGAGAGGGAACGACGGTTGGGTCAAAAGAGCACGAGCCCGTGCCTTTCCTCAGACTCCCCTTGGACCCGGACCAGTTCTCGGCCAGGGGAGCTGTTGTAATTCTTACAAAAACCTAACCCTAACCCTAACCCTAACCCTAACCCTAATCTTCCCTAAGATCTACCCATTTCAACCCTGTTAGCTACAACAAATTCGATCGAATCTCTAAAAAAAAGATTGTTGAAATAACCCAGTTTAAAATAACAAATTAAAGGCAGATCTCTAACCCGAACAACCTCTCTACCAGTCCAAAGCCCAAGCTAGAAGGCTTTGCTCCCAGACAGGAGCCAGATCCAGGTCTCCTGGTAGAGTCTAATATGCGTCGGCCAGTGCATCTCCTCAGTCTCCCCGTCTTCCTGGGCATAGATTTCAGGGAGAGGGGAACTGTTGTAATTTTAAAAACCTAACCCTAACCCTCGTGCGCGGCTCTGGGGTTTTTTACGAGTTCCAAAAAAATGTTTGAGCTTGACGTTGGCTTTTCTCAGGGAGGTGTTGACTTTCATGTGTGATTTTTGGATTCATATGTGTGTGTGTGGACTCGTGGCGGCTAGTACAACTCTGGACAGTGCACAACCGTTTCCGAATCCTTCGGGAATCGGATCCTGGATCTTCATTCACCTAACCCTAACCCTAATCCTAACCCTAACCCTAACCCTAACCCTACCTCATTGATAAAGTCCACATGAGCCCTGAGGCGAATCAAGGGGTCTGCTTCTATGTAGACGTTATGCTTATGTGAAGTAAATGGTAAAAATGGACTGCATTTTATATAGCGCTTTTAACAGACCTACGGCCATCCAAAGCGCTTTACATTTTGCCTCACATTCACCCATTCATACACTCATTCACACACCGACGGCGGTGTCAGCCATGCAAGGTGCCATCCAGCTTGTCTGGAGCAGCTGGGATTAGGTGTCTTGCTCATGGACACCTCGACACTTGGTCAGGTAGATCGAACCACCAACCTTCCAGTTTGTAGCAACCTACCAACCTTCCAACCTACATGAACCACTGAGCCACTGCCGCCCCGAAGTCTCTGGTTCTGTGGACTGTGGTTGGTACACAGTGCTTGGTTCAGTAGGAAGGCAGTCAGGGAGGACATTTCTTCCAGACGAGTTCTTTCAGAATCCTCAGGATCTCTGCTGACTCAGATGAAGCTGCACCGTTTGGCTCTGGTGAGTGCTCAGAGTTGGGTTTGTTTGGGGCGAGCCGTGAGCCGTTCCACCACTGGCTGTTTGGGCTAGGTGCACTGGCCGATGAGAGTCGTCCATTTCTGGGCTGTCAGCTGGCATTCCACGTGGCTCCACCTTTGGGTGGTTAGACAGACGTGGCTTGTCTCATAAGCTGTGTCCCAATTCGGGGGCTGCATCCTTCAAAGGCCGCATTTGAAGGCCGATTGCGTCACCGCAGCGCGACGAAGGCTGTCTCAATTCGAAGGAGCCTTCAAATGCAGCCTGCCGTCCCTGTTGCCAAGTCCCCGTTTTTTCAGCCGAATTAGACCACTTTTAAGTTGTTGCCGCGGGTGAAAAATTATTTCCGCGGGTTTGGTTCTACCCCATAAGTACGATTTCGCCGCTCCAACACCCCCAAACGTACAACTGCAGTGGAGAATTCGGCCGCTCGATGGAGAAAATCGCATTGGGAGTTTTGGACTACTTTTGTTGCAGAGACCTGGCAACCCTACCCACCGTCTTTCTCCCCGGCCGCGAAGGATAGAACCAACCAGAACAAGTGGATCCTTCTCAGTGTATTCCTCTGCCCATCCCGCGGCCGAGGAACACTTATACATGTAAGTAGCCTGTTGTGTTTTAATTTACTAAAATAACCAACGAAACGTTTTAAAAGCCGGTGGTCTTTATTTCTGTTACCACGGCACAGCTTTATTCGTTAGGTGATCTGATGTAATATTTCGTTTTGTTATGGATCAAGTTACTTTTAGCAGCTTTATTAAAATGAGGCAGGCCGGAAAAATCGAGAATATAGAATTTGAGTATCTATAAATATGATTTCTGGAGTATTTTGTATGTTTGTAGGCTACTGATGCATCATATTTTTAATTTTTCTTAAGATTGCACCCCTGCCTTGCAGGTAAAAAAAGTAAACTTATTACAACTTAAAAAATAAATAAAAAGTATGCAAGTTAATAGACACATCTTTACTGAAATGTATTGTGCTGTTTTGTTTGTTGTTGACAGACATGTTTGTTTTCTCTGCCTTAGGATTGAAAGTGTCCTGGGACAGGTGAGGGAGTGGGGAACTTGGCCATGGTTTGTCTTCATGAATGAGGTGTTGGGACAATCCCCACTGTCCTCATTGCCTCCATCCCTGAGGACACACCAGGGCCAAGTTCAGCAGTGGATGACCAAGAGGAGACGAGACCGAGAGGATGAGCTGATGGAGATACTGAGGGAGGACAGGAAGTTTCAGCGAGAGACAGAGGAGAGCAGGGAGAGAATGGATTGATTGTTTTCTCTTCTTGAGAGATTGTTGAGAACTAAAATTTTGGTTTTGTAAATTAAAATGTGTAAATGAAATATTACCGTTCTACACATTATTTTTGTTATGCAAGTTATTTGTTAATAAAATAAATAATTCTGTACATTTATTTTTGTCATGTCAATTAATTTGTAAATGAAAAAATAAATTGTTCTATACATTTTTATTTACAGTACTTTTTACAACTATTTACATAAGTTATGTTTAAGATTAGAAAAACTAAATAAATTTTAAAATTAACAGTACATAAAACAGATGGAAGAAAATGTTTTTATGTAGTCTTTTATTGAGCTGGGCTTTATTGACCCTGGTGAAGCCTCTGTCAGCGGGACATCATCTGGATCAGGGCATATTTCCACTGTCTACCAACAGGTTTGCAGTGCTGACTTATTCGACGGCTGCCATGTCGCTAAGATGTTTTCAGAAAGAGGGAAGAATAAATTAAATTAACTCACATCCTCAAAGCAAACAACAAAATATTTTAACATGCATAACTGTTCTATGAGCTGAATTCTGCAGGACAGTGGTCCTCCAAGACCAACGGTGCCTATCCCTGATCTATAACACATATTTCTAGTGTATTTTATTTTTAGATTCTTTTTTTAAACGATAACTTATATCAAAATGTAATATCCATGTGTTAAAAGTCAGTTTTTCATAAAACCACAATATTTGCCTCTGAGATGAAGTTGAATAAAAATCTGAGGTACTTCACAATTATACTCAAATACAGAGTAAATGTATTTCGTTACATTATTTGTAATATTTAGCAACTGTTGACAGCTGCCGTTGAAGAGAACTGAAATGAACATTTATACTGGACTTTAAAGTTATATTCAACTGCCTAAAAACAAAACAGCTAAAGATGTTTACCTCGGCCCATTTATGTGCATAATAAAGAGAATAAACTATATAAAATCATATGTTGGTAACATATTAGTCAACGTTTTATTTTTATCAGTAGATACATTAGATTACTGGAGTACATTGAAACCCAATACTTGCATTTAAAAGTGTAATCTGGCAATTTCTCTTCAAAAATCTGACGTCGCGGCGCGCAATGAATTCTGGGTTAGGCAAGGCTGCGAAGCATCCATCCAACTATCCTTCATTTCATGGGAAAAGAAGGACGCATTTGCAGGCCATATTTTGAAGGATCCTTCGAAGGACCTACGAATTGGGACGGCCTTCGTCGCGCTGCGGTGACGCAATCCGCTATACCTTCCACTGTAAACGAGTCTCAGGCTTTGAAGGCTGCGTCGGCCGCGCACTTCAAAGGACACGGCCTTCAAAGGATGCAGCCCTTGAATTGGGACACAGCTATAGTCTTTCAGAGCGCTCGGACAGGTGCTTAGGACGGGCACCATGCCGGTTGCACTGCTCTCTGCTGGCTTGGAACGGTCTTGACAGTTACAAAGTATGTCACTGTGTTGTTGCAGGGCGCCCCCTAGAGCCAGCTCTGAACAGTGATCAGAGACAGGGCAAATCATTGGGTTTCTCACAGTCTTTTCAGAAGCAGTCTTTTTGCTCGGCAGTCTCATAGCTGTTGGTAGTCCGACTTTACAGTCTCAGGTTGCCGGTCGAGGAAATGCCACGCTTCACGGCTGGACATACCTCGAGAAGACATAATTGGTTCCATGTGGTCACGTTAGCCACAAGTTGCAAGTGAAAGTTCATATCCTGCAGGTAGGTGTGCGCGTCTTGGCTTCCTGCAGGGTTTGGGATGAAAGTTGGGATGTTTCTGGCCAGCTTGTAGAGTTCTTGTGAAGCCATGGTGTGCCTGGGAACGATTCTCTGGATTGTCTCCCACCACCTTGGCTGGTTATAACTTGAGCAGTGGGCTTTCACCCCCCTTTTGAGCTTGGAACTCTTGGCTGGGGGTTTCTTGGCCCACTTGTCAGGGGAAACTGTGTGGTGTGTTTTTCCCCTTCCCTTGCTGTTCACTATACAATGTACATGCATACTTCAGTTCTCTGTGAACAGTTTCAAGTTCTTTGTTTTGAATAGTCTTTTTGTTGAACCAAATCTTGGACCTTGGCATGGGCCGTTTGCAGGTGGGTCTCACAGGCTTTGGCTTTGCTGTTCCTTTCTTTCAGTTCAATCTCTGCGCTTTGTCTCTACACAAAGTCCTGCCAGGGCATTTTGGGGTCTCTCAACTTCCTCCCGAAGCTGTAGGTTCGTTTCATCCTCCCTTCCGTGTCAGTCCTGAGTCTCGAGGAGTAGCTGATCTAGACGCCTGGAGCTTCCACGCTGCCGTTCTTGGCTCAGGGGCTGCAGGTCACCGTGGCTTTAGGCAGGAACGCAGTCGTCATGGTGCTAGATCAGGTCATGACGTGATCCCGGTGGCGGTGGGGCTGGATGAACGGGATACACCGCTTACTGTGGGCAAGACAACACAAAAGAGGCCAATGCAAGTCCGTATAGGGTTTAGCGTTATAGCGATATATGACTATTTAATTGTTGTGTGCAATTTTGACTAACTGGCGCAGACAGTTAGTGAAATCTAGGCCGTGCACCTGTCAGTGTCAGATTTAAATAACAATTTGACAGTGCGGTCACTTTGTGGGTCAATTACTGACACTGGCTGTTGGTCATCAATCTATTATTCAGCTTTCCTTGATGACTCTCATAGGTTCTGTCTTTTGGTGAACTGTAAGAAACATAACAACATAACAGTAGAGTAGAAAAGAGCAAAATAACCGAAAATACTTTAAGAGAAGGCATGAAATAAAACAAAATGAGAACATAAGAAGAGATAGATAGGGAAAGGCTCTAAGCTTAATACCAATGCTAGGGTTTATGACAGGGCCAATGAGTGAGGGGGCGCTGTTGAGCTATAAAGCCTAGGCGAAAGGTATGTCTTAAAAAGGGAGAAAGGTGTGGCCAAACACTTAAATGACAAGGAATATGTATACACTCGACCGCAGTGTTCCCAGATCCTCATCCCTTGGTACCACGGTGCGCTCACTCAAACAGCGTGTGACTTTTAGCACAAATGGGCAGCACTCAGGTAAGTGTGGTCAAGGGCCAGACTGAAGGGTTTAAATTGGGTTTCCTCTGAAATCCCTTTGGAGTCCAAATGGAGGATCAGAGTAATTAACCAAAATGCCCTTGTGAGGTTCAGTTGGACTCATTGACTTGTCCCTGGAGTGCCCGAAATGCTTAGTCTGCTGCGTGCCGCCGCCAATGGTACGGAGACAGAGGTGTCTGCGATTCACACACGACCGGTGTCAGTTACGCAGGCCAGGAGACTCCACTCACCGGAACCCAGCCAGAAGACAACCGTGAATTCACCACAAGCACTAGGGGAAGTACTACCTGTAAATATACAAATGGCTAACAAGGAAAAACGTAACATCAGCTTAAGCTTAAACTTGTTTAACCAAGTTTAAATAATTCGGTAAAGTAAGTGAGGTAAAAGACTATTTAATAAATAGTGCTAAAACATAAAAATAATGATGATAATGTTGGTAATTATCAGAACAAACTTGAAAAGGGAGAAATATAATTAATTAAATTAATCTATTCAGAAATGGAGCCAAAGGAGAAGAGAGAGGAAAGCCAACCTATGAGAGTGCCCAGCAGGGGGCGTGCTACTGATAAGTGGCTATCACAGGCTGAAAAGAGAAGGCTTAATTTAAATTTAGGTTCAAATCAAACCTTGTTTAAAACAAAATTTAAATAAGTGCAGGGTATCAGAATGGTATGAAATGGAAGAAAACAATTGATAATGAAAATAAAACTAAAAAGAAAAGATAAGCAAAAATAGCTCAAATTGAAACAACATGAGAAAAGAAGGGAAACTGACTTAGCAGAAAATGTCACAGAGGGGCTTGTTCCCCTTGGGTAGCATCACTGGCTGAAGGGAGAACTTAGTTTAAATTCAAACTTCATTTAAACCAAATTTATATAAGTGTGAGAAGTCAGTGAAACAGAAAGATTGAATAATGTCAAATAGTAGCAATAACAGGAAATGAACGAAGATAATTATAAAGGAAGCAAATAACATAACAAAAAGACAGTTCACTTTGACATACTAAAGAGCGGGGAGTAGGGAAACACGTCCACAAGATGGCGTAGTGGAGTCCACTCCAAGGAGTGAGGTCAGGTGTAAGTAATCTGAGAGGTGCAGAACACCTAGTAGGCTGCCCTCTTGTGTTAGTCAGCATTTAAGATTAACATCACACAAACACATACATATATACTTTGTGGTCAACATTCATATAACAAAAGGATCATCATATATATTTCTGGTAGGGTTTAATTACAAGTTACATAAAGAGGAATGTGTGTATGTGTGTGAGAGAATTGCAATGAATGCGGAGTCCCAGTCTCTTCATGGGGAGGGGGAAGAGAGTTGGGCCTGAACAGATTGGAATCTGTTTGAAGTTCCAAAAGGGCGATGACAGTGCGGCCTGCGTTACCTCTGTCGGTCATAAAAGGTGACAGTGAGGTCATCTAACTCAGACTTGTTGGAGCCATTGTAGCAGGGATACTAATTTATATGCAGAGCTGAGGAAGAGAAAAGCATCTCTGATGTTTCTCAAAACGACTCTTCAAGCTCTGGCATTCCTGCCATGTTTCAACTTGCCAGCTAGGAAGCTAATTTGTGTCACTCTGAGATGCCTACAGTGTCCTATTTTGAGTGTCTCCTTGATTTGGTACACCACATCAATGATATTTAGACTTATTTGTTACATTTTCTCAAGAATAATATGCGCAAAATTCAGTGACAACAAAAGCTCAAATTTCACCCAAAGTAAAAATATATAAATAATAATGTAACTAATGTAAAAAAAAATGTAAAGTTCAACATTCACGTTAAAAGCATTTTAAACACAATTTTGTTCTCATTCTATTATAAAATTACACATGCAATTTTATGACCTCATAAAATATATTGATGTATATAAATGTATTGGAGTAAAAATTTAGTTTTGCATGTTGTCTCCTGATTTTAAGAATGACAAAGCCTTCCATTAGATTTATATGCACTGTATCTCTAATAATATAGTATGATTTGTCGTGTCCTCTGCAGGACTGGTGAAGTCATCAAAACCATCATCCTGTTGTTTCTTAGTACTGTGGTCATTTGACTTTGATTTAGAATTTTTTTTTAAAATACAGAAACACATTGACTTGCAGATTTGACTTTAGATTTTTATTTCCAATTTATTGTAACAAGAGAACAATAAAATACAAAGCAATAATCAACTCAATCATTGTGGATTTCACAAGAAGCGCCAAAATTCCCCAGTTGTCCCAAGAAATGCCTGAAAAGACTATGTTTAGAATAATTATTGCATGTCACAATTTTTCCATAACATAATACCAAGAGTAATAGTAATGTAGCACAATGCCAGATAATAGAGTTGTCATAATATTAATTGTAGGTTTGAATGTGACACATGAAAAACAAATTATGCCATTACAGTATTTCATTCCACAGCAGAAGCAAAAGCATGAACAGCATACTATACAGAACCGGCGCGGCAGCAGAAGATGTTGGATTTATAGGAACACTTTGTGATGTCTGTGTCTGTCCGGTGGTCAAAGTTGAGTCTTGCTGTTCCACTGAAAGCATAGGAAAACAAGTATAAGCCAAAGACTGAAGGGACAATTCCAGCAAATCATTTTCTACTTTTTAAAACAGTGTGAGACAAATGAGGAACTCACCAACAATGATGCTGGAAGGAATCATATAAACAATGAACACTTTTAATTCATCAATTGCTGTCTTCAGACTGTCTTGAATGCTTGTTGAATTTGGAAGCACAGTCTGGTTTTTAAAAATAAGTTCTGCATCCACACCAATTGACCCTGGCCTGGAGGACAAAAATAAATCAAAACGTTAGAAAATACCTAAATTACTACAAAGAAAGTGCAGGCGTGATTTTGCTTACTCTCTTGATTTTTAATTGGATTTCAAAATGTACTAAGAGAGTAAAGATATATAATGCATTACAGGAACTCAGGCATTTTAAGGTTATTTTAATTTTACAATTTCATGATTGAATTAGGGCTGCACGATTTGGAAAAAAATATGTTGGGATTTGAAAAGTTATACTGTATGTTAGGATGGTATTTCTATCTGAAAGCCGTGATATCTGCTGATTTCAGAGTAATACAGACAATCCCAGGTATTTGTTTAGTACAGTGGTCAGATTGGTAAGGAACAGAATGTCAACAGAACTTACAGCATCAAAACCAACTACATGTGTGTTGGAGGTCCTATATCCACTGAGCTAGTAAAAAACATTATTAATGTTTCACAACCCCAAAACATTTGTTGACAGTTATCAAAAGAATATCAGTAAGGAATTAGGACCTATCTATGGAATAGTCTTCCTAGCACTGTTCAGGACTAAGACACACTCTCTCAGTTTAAGTCTAAAATAAAGACCTATATTTTATTCAAGCATACATCTAATTAATTTATTTATTCATATCTCACAGCTCATGGTAATGCCACGTTATTCAGGCCTAAACCGTCTAAATTTGATCTTATGATCATTTCTCAAATGTGAGTATGTGCGATTTCAACAATGAGCGTACACACAAAAAACGTGTCTAAACCTCTATTCCATATGTGAAATCTATAAAATCACAAATTATCTTGAAATTGTGCTAAATTGTAAACGCCACCAAATATATGTCATTAACACATAAAAGAGCACCAGTCAACTTCCAAATCCAAGAATTGTCTAATTCCTACAGTACTCCCTCTCTTTGCCACAAGATAAAGTGCGTATTCCTGCTTAGAACCTGATGAGAACCAAAGCACTTTTCTATTTATAAATATGAATTGGCATGTATTTTAGTGCATGCACACTCTAAGATCAAATTTGTGCATATGCAGGTTTTATAAATGAGGCCCCTGAACTGAATAAACATTGAACTGACTTCAGCTGAACAATGACACTATTGTCTTTTAACAGCTTCTTCAGAGCAGAATTGTATTCTGTTGGCATCATTGATCATTACTTTACTGTTATTACGTAAAGCTGCTATGAAACAATCTGTATGATCTATACAAATAAAGGTGACGACTGAAAGACTTAACACTCTGAACCTGATTTTTCCTCATGACAGCGTAAAACAACTTAAAATACTCAGATATGTCTTTAGAAAGCTTGAAGTTTCTACTATTAAATTAAGTAATTTATATCAAAAAGAAATATTCTATATATTATATATATATTATATATAAGATGTAATCCGTATAAAAACAACGAGAGGTACAGTTCCTCAAATGTGTGTTCATTATCAAAAAACTAGTAGAACTATTGCCAGACTAAAATGTGTGAAATCAACAGAAACATCAAAGAAAAATCAAAAGGTAGGTAACCTTTCAATGCTAAATAAATATACACATACGACATGAGCATGTTTTTATGCTCTACAATATAAAACACAGCATGATATAAAAGTAGTATGAGTGTTTACACTAACATGATAACGTCTAGACCAGTGTTTACCGTGAAATATTGTGTTTGTGGATTTCTGCTTAAACATAGATGTTTATAATGTGTTTATAGTGAGGAGCAGCTCGATCGCATCAGTAAATGCTCTCTGTAAGCGCTGTGAGTTTGGATCCCTTGTGCTGTGCATTTGAAACATTACTCCAAACATTAGGCTATATGTTTTTACTCCAAACTCACTTCATAATGGCAGAACGTATGAAAACATTTGAAGTAACAAATGATAATCCATATAGGCTATTTTCTCTAGTGTGATGTATTGAAGTGTTCCCTTCTAGTGGTTTATAGCTATAGGAAAGTTTTCTGTAAAGTAAAAATTATTATTGTTATTATTATTTTATGCAGCCCTACAAGTATGTGCCTACAGGGCACACCAAACCTGGAGTTCTTTATATATAGTTTTTGTGAATTTTAAATTGTAGCTAATTTTAAAAAATCTAAATCCCCCCCGCCCACACACACACACACACACACACATCCACATCTTGTAGACCTAGTTGCTCCTGATATCAGCATGTTCATCAGCTTTTTGTCCTTCGTTATGTATATCTGGATTATGTTGTGTTGTAAATAAATCCAAACAATCAAAAAGACATTATTTTAATTTCTTCACATTCTTTGTTCTAGTTCCCTCACAGTCCCAATCAGCTGATAGGGCCATCAGGGGAATGTCTTTGTCTTCTCAGGTGTGAAACACATCAATATTCATGATGATTCATGCCCTCCCTACATAAGCCTTACTGACACAAAACATGTCTTATACATTTTAAATCATTATATTATTTTATGTGAATGAGTGGGCAGAACTTTTGTTCTGAAGCAAAAGTCAAGCAAAAGTCTTGTGAACAAATATTCCGTATGGGTTTTAAAGCCTTTCAGTGATTTTTTCACAAACCACACATAAACTCAAAATTAAAAACTTTCACATACATGCTCCTCACATATTATTGTAGCAGAGTTTTTGCTAAATACAGAGTAATCAGACTTTAGCCATGAAAATGTTACAAGTAACAGAAATAAGCAACCTAATGGAAGTTAGCAACCTAACCCTAACCCCAACACCTCAAAACACCTGGGGGTTCAGAGGGTGGAAGATGAAAGAAAGAAAGAAAGAAAGAAAGAAAGAAAGAAAGAAAGAAAGAAAGA
The DNA here is from genome assembly GCF_949357685.1 of Gobio gobio. Classification (NCBI taxonomy): domain Eukaryota; kingdom Metazoa; phylum Chordata; class Actinopteri; order Cypriniformes; family Gobionidae; genus Gobio; species Gobio gobio. The sequence goes on from NW_027645772.1 coordinate 58,639, forward strand.
AAGAAAGAAAGAAAGAAAGAAAGAAAGAAAGAAAGAAAGAAAGAAAGAAAGAAAGAAAGAAAGAAAGAAAGAAAGAAAGAAAGAAAGAAAGAAAGAAAGAAAGAAAGAAAGAAAGAAAGAAAGAAAGAAAGAAAGAAAGAAAGAGCCTTGTAACATACCAGAATCTCTTCACGTAGCACCTGAGGAAGTTGGTCCCATAAATTTCTCGGTACATTCGATTCAGCTATAGAAACAAATAGAAAGACACAGACTTAAGCTATAAATTAAACTCACTTTAAATGTAGGCTGGTTAGAATTAATAAAAACTATTTTAATATTACTATATAAAAAGGGGAAATATTTTAAAGTACCTCCATAGTGATGTTTCTGGACAGAGTCTGGTACTCAGTTGAAGCAGGGTTATTGTAAGCATCAATATATTGCATCTGTAAACGGAACTGCAGAATAGCGAATCCGTCACCTGGCACTGCTGAACCTGTGGAGGCTTTAGTTGATAGAAGAGTGGTTGGCAGTGAAGACGTGGTTGAGGTGGTGACATTTTTGGAGTGTGTTGAGTTTGCAAATAATATGGATGTGGTGATATTATTAGCAGCTGCACTAGATACTGTAGTGCGAGATGGACCAGTAAGAATAGTTGTGCTTGATAAAACAGTATGAACTGTATTGCTTGACTGGTCAGCTGGAGCAGTTGTGATTGATGTACTGGTTGAAATTGTAGTATCTGAATGATGATTAAGAACAGCTGTGCTGGACAGATCAGTAGAGACAGTAGTGTTTATTGTACCAGGAGGAACAATTGTGCTTGATTGATAACTAGGCACTGTTGAGGTTGAAGGGTGTGACAGAACAGTTGTGTTTGAAAGATCACTAGGAACTGCAGCAGTTGTAGAACCAACAGGAACAGATGTCTCTGATGAATCTGAAGGATCTTTAGTAGTGACGGGACCATTAACAGCAGTTGTGCTTGACCGATTAGTATGAATGGCATTGCTTGACTGGTCAGCTGGAGCAGTTGTGATTGATGTACTGGTTGAAATTGTAGTATCCAAATGATGATTAAGAACAGCTGTGCTTGACAGATCAGTAGAGACAGTAGTGTTTATAGTACCAGGAGGAACAATTGTGCTTGACTGATAACTAGGCACTGTTGAGGTTGAATGGTGTGACAGAACAGTTGTGTTTGAAAGATCACTAGGAACTGCAGCAGTTGTAGAACCAACAGGAACAGATGTCTCTGATGAATCTGAAGGATCTTTAGTAGTGATGGGACCATTGACAGCAGTTGTGCTTGACAGATTAGTATGAATGGGATTGCTCGACTGGTCAGCTGGAGCAGTTGTGATTGATGTACTGGTTGAAATTGTAGTATCCGAATGATGATTAGGACCAGCTGTGCTTGACAGATCAGTAGAGACAGTAGTGTTTATAGTACCAGGAGGAACAATTGTGCTTGACTGATAACTAGGCACTGTTGAGGTTGAATGGTGTGACAGAACAGTTGTGTTTGAAAGATCACTAGGAACTGCAGCAGTTGTAGAACCAACAGGAACAGATGTCTCTGATGAATCTGAAGGATCTTTAGTAGTGATGGGACCATTGACAGCAGTTGTGCTTGACAGATTAGTATGAATGGGATTGCTCGACTGGTCAGCTGGAGCAGTTGTGATTGATGTACTGGTTGAAATTGTAGTATCCGAATGATGATTAGGACCAGCTGTGCTTGACAGATAAGTAGAGACAGTAGTGTTTATTGTACCAGGAGGAACAATTGTGCTTGATTGATAACTAGGCACTGTTGAGGTTGAAGGGTGTGACATAACAGTTGTGTTTGAAAGATCACTAGGAACTGCAGCAGTTGTAGAACCAACAAGAACAGATGTCTCTGATGAATCTGAAGGATCTTTAGTAGTGACGGGACCATTAACAGCAGTTGTGCTTGACCGATTAGTATGAATGGCATTGCTTGACTGGTCAGCTGGAGCAGTTGTGATTGATGTACTGGTTGAAGTATCCGAATGATGATTAGGAACAGCTGTGATTGACATATCAGTAGAGACAGTAGTGTTTATAGTACCAGGAGGAACAATTGTGCTTGATTGATAACTAGGCACTGTTGAGGTTGAATGGTGTGACAGAACAGTTGTGTTTGAAAGATCACTAGGAACTGCAGCAGTTGTAGAACCAACAGGAACAGATGTCTCTGATGAATCTGAAGGATCTTTAATAGTGATGGGACCATTAACAGCAGTTGTGCTTGACCGATTAGTATGAATGGCATTGCTTGACTGGTAAGCTGGAGCAGTTGTGCTTGACCGATTAGTATGAATGGGATTGCTCGACTGGTCAGCAGGAGCAGTTGTGCTTGACAGATTAGTATGAATGGGATTGCTCGACTGGTCAGCTGGAGCAGTTGTGATTGATGTACTGGTTGAAATTGTAGTATCTGAATGATGATTAAGAACAGCTGTGCTTGACAGATCAGTAGAGACAGTAGTGTTTATTGTACCAGGAGGAACAATTGTGCTTGATTGATAACTAGGCACTGTTGAGGTTGAAGGGTGTGACAGAACAGTTGTGTTTGAAAGATCACTAGGAACTGCAGCAGTTGTAGAACCAACAGGAACAGATGTCTCTGATGAATCTGAAGGATCTTTAGTAGTGATGGGACCATTGACAGCAGTTGTGCTTGACAGATTAGTATGAATGGGATTGCTCGACTGGTCAGCTGGAGCAGTTGTGATTGATGTACTGGTTGAAATTGTAGTATCCGAATGATGATTAGGACCAGCTGTGCTTGACAGATAAGTAGAGACAGTAGTGTTTATTGTACCAGGAGGAACAATTGTGCTTGATTGATAACTAGGCACTGTTGAGGTTGAAGGGTGTGACATAACAGTTGTGTTTGAAAGATCACTAGGAACTGCAGCAGTTGTAGAACCAACAGGAACAGATGTCTCTGATGAATCTGAAGGATCTTTAGTAGTGACGGGACCATTAACAGCAGTTGTGCTTGACCGATTAGTATGAATGGCATTGCTTGACTGGTGAGCTGGAGCAGTTGTGCTTGACCGATTAGTATGAATGGAATTGCTCAACTGGTCAGCTGGAGCAGTTGTGCTTGACAGATTAGTATGAATGGGATTGCTCGACTGGTCAGCTGGAGCAGTTGTGATTGATGTACTGGTTGAAATTGTAGTATCTGAATGATGATTAAGAACAGCTGTGCTTGACAGATCAGTAGAGACAGTAGTGTTTATTGTACCAGGAGGAACAATTGTGCTTGATTGATAACTAGGCACTGTTGAGGTTGAAGGGTGTGACAGAACAGTTGTGTTTGAAAGATCACTAGGAACTTCAGCAGTTGTAGAACCAACAGGAACAGATGTCTCTGATGAATCTGAAGGATCTTTAGTAGTGATGGGACCATTAACAGCAGTTGTGCTTGACAGATTAGTATGAATGGCATTGCTTGACTGGTCAGCTGGAGCAGTTGTGATTGATGTACTGGTTGAAGTATCCGAATGATGATTAGGAACAGCTGTGCTTGACAGATCAGTAGAGACAGTAGTGTTTATTGTACCAGGAGGAACAATTGTGCTTGATTGATAACTAGGCACTGTTGAGGTTGAAGGGTGTGACATAACAGTTGTGTTTGAAAGATCACTAGGAACTTCAGCAGTTGTAGAACCAACAGGAACAGATGTCTCTGATGAATCTGAAGGATCTTTAGTAGTGATGGGACCATTAACAGCAGTTGTGCTTGACAGATTAGTATGAATGGCATTGCTTGACTGGTCAGCTGGAGCAGTTGTGATTGATGTACTGGTTGAAGTATCCGAATGATGATTAGGAACAGCTGTGCTTGACAGATCAGTAGAGACAGTAGTGTTTATAGTACCAGGAGGAACAATTGTGCTTGATTGATAACTAGGCATTGTTGAGGTTGAATGGTGTGACAGAACAGTTGTGTTTGAAAGATCACTAGGAACTGTGCCAGTTGTAGAACCAACAGGAACAGATGTCTCTGATGAATCTGAAGGATCTTTAGTAGTGACGGGACCATTGACAGCAGTTGTGCTTGACAGATTAGTATGAATGGCATTGCTCGACTGGTCAGCTGGAGCAGTTGTGATTGATGTACTGGTTGAAATTGTAGTATCTGAATGATGATTAGGAACAGCTGTGATTGACAGATCAGTAGAGACAGTAGTGTTTATAGTACCAGGAGGAACAATTGTGCTTGACTGATAACTAGGCACTGTTGAGGTTGAAGGGTGTGACAGAACAGTTGTGTTGGAAAGATCACTACGAACTGCAGCAGTTGTAGAACCAACAGGAACAGATGTCTCTGAGTCTGAAGGATCTTTAGTAGTGATGGGACCATTAACAGCAGTTGTGCTAGACCGATTAGTATGAATGGCATTGCTTGACTGGTCAGCTGGAGCAGTTGTGATTGATGTACTGGTTGAAGTATCCGAATGATGATTAGGAACAGCTGTGCTTGACAGATCAGTAGAGACAGTAGTGTTTATAGTACCAGGAGGAACAATTGTGCTTGACTGATAACTAGGCACTGTTGAGGTTGAAGGGTGTGACAGAACAGTTGTGTTTGAAAGATCACTAGGAACTGCAGCAGTTGTAGAACCAACAGGAACAGATGTCTCTGATGAATCTGAAGGATCTTTAGTAGTGATGGGACCATTAACAGCAGTTGTGCTTGACAGATTAGTGTGAATGGCATTGCTTGACTGGTCAGCTAGAGCAGTTGTGATTGATGTACTGGTTGAAATTGTAGTATCCGAATGATGATCAGGAACAGCTGTGCTTGACAGATCAGTAGAGGCAGTGGTGTTTATGGTACCAGATGATGTTTGCATAATTAGAACATTTTGTGATGACTGTGTTTGTCTGGTAGTCAAAATTGAGTCTTCTTTCACTGAAATAACACAAATACAAGTATGCATCAACCAATGAAGAAAAGATTACAGCAAAAACGTTATATACATTTAAAAACAGCTTGAGAGAATGAGAAACTCACCAACAGTGAGACTGTTAGGAATCACACCAAGAAAAACTTCTGATTCATCAATTGCTAACTTGAGACGGTCTTCAATGCTTGTTGCATTTGGAAGCACTGTCTCATTTTTAAAAATAAGCTGTATATCCACACCCACTGAGCCACGCCTAGAGAGAAAGATATTTAACATTAGAGTTAGATATTAAAATAAATAATAAATTACTAAAATTAAAGTGCAGGCTTGAGTACTCGAGACATCAGATTGTCACGAGCATCACAAATTGCTGCAGTAGCATGCTCCACCCCAGACACAAGGATTGTGTCTAACACCGCCTATACATCTTTAAAACAGATTTGAAGTATTAATTAATGTGGGTGAGGAATCCCCAAACGTGATGAATGTGATCGATCAAATTCGATCAAATCAGCCCGCAAATCAGCCCACAGCTAACACGGATTCTAACAGGCACTCAAGGTCGAGCAGACAGCGGCACTCAGCTCAGAGCGCAGCCGAGCCCACAACACTGATAGTGTCTTTATTACCAGAGCAAATTAAACCACTTAATATAACCCTTCTGGGATTTAAAACCAGAATTTCTGTTGCCATTTTTCCTACATTCTTGATCTACTACGACTGTCATGCGGCAGTGATGTAGTTACTAACTGCAGACCAGCAATCATATTGCAAGCCAGCCATGGGGATGTTTACATGCTATTAATCAAGTTTTTTTTTTATTATTAAAAATGCATGCTTGTCTGTGTATGACATGAAAATGCTTCACATCTCATCTTCATAATCTCTGTGATAACCCTTTCAGCCTGCATCATCTCTGTATCCTGTACTTCATGTTGAGCTAGTAGTTGGCTATGGGGCTGATTTATCTAATGAGTAAAAAAATAAAAAGAAAGAACAAAGGAGAGGAAAATAATGGAAAAGTAATATATATATATATATATATATGAAAGTCTTGTACCAGAATCTCAGCAAGAAGCATCTGAGAAAGTGTGGCCCATACAATTTCCAGTAGAATTGATTCAGCTACAAAAAAGCACAGAAATGTAAGATATCATTTACAAACAAATCGCTATAAACATATTGAATTCAGAAAAAACAACCATTTTAATATTACTTCAGCAAACATCTATATATTTATTTTAACTGAGTACCTCTGAAGTGATGTTTCTGGACAGAGTCTGGTACTCAGTTGAAGCAGGGTTATTGTAGGCATCAATATATTGCATCTGTAAACGGATCTGCAGAATAAGGAATCCCTCGCCTGGCACTGCTGAACCTGTGGAGGCTTTAGTTGATAGAAGAGGGGTTGGATCATTATTGGCATCTGTATTTGATGGATCAACATGGCCTGTGGTGCTTGAAAGACCATTATTGGCATCTGTGCTTGATGGATCAGCATGGCCTGTGGTGCTTGAAAGACCATTATTGGCATCTGTGCTTGATGGATCAGCATGGCCTGTGGTGCTTGAAGGACCGTTAATGGCATCTGTGGTGCTTGAAGGACCATTATTGGCATCTGTGCTTGATGGATCATTATTGGCATCTGTGCTTGATGGATCAGCATGGCCTGTGGTGCTTGAAGGACCATTATTGGCGTCTGTGGTGCTTGAAGGATCATTATTGGCATCTGTGCTTGATGGATCAGCATGGCCTGTGGTGCTTGAAGGACCATTATTGGCATCTGTGGTGCTTGAAGGACCATTATTGGCATCTGTGCTTGATGGATCATTATTGGCATCTGTGCTTGATGGATCAGCATGGCCTGTGGTGCTTGAAGGATAATTATTGGTATCTGTGGTGCTTGAAGGATCATTATTGGCTATGCTTACTGCTGTGCTTGTTTGATCAATAGGAACTCCAATTGTTAAGGGACCAGTGGAAACAGTTATGCGTATCTGATCGTTACTAAAGGCAGAGGATGAAAAGTCAGAAGAAACAGTTTTGCTTGAAAGAGGGTCAGGGACTGCACTAGTTGATAGATAAGTAGGAATTGTAGTTGTTGAGGAATCAGTAGAGACAGCCAAGGTTATGGAATCAGCATTTGTGGTCATCATTGGTATTGGAATTTCAGTGCTTTTCAGAGCACAACCTATAGTACATACAAAAATATAATAAACATGTACATTAAATTGTACCTGGTAAAATAAAAATTTTCAACTAAAATATGCTACATAGTCGAGGCCCTACGCATAACACGGTCTGTCATGGCCCTATGCATAACACAGTCTGTCGTGGCCCTTCTTATAGCACAGCCTATCGGGGGTATCATGTAAGACTGACTCTATCATTTTATGTAACCCGACCTACCATGGCCTTTCATTTAACATGACAAAATTTTTTCTAAACAAATAAACTTGAATCATTGTAGCTCACTACCATCTGTTAAAACTTTATGGAATAAATACAATGTGTTACCGGTCCTAACCGCCCTGCTCCGAGCGGGACTAACAAAGAGACTAAAGACTGCAGCCTCTAGCGTCAGTCGCTAGAGCACCTCATGCAATCAGAGGAGTGAGGATTACACACACAGCTCTAACTGGCCTATATCTGTTACGCATGTAAACGTTCACCTGACTTCAGAGTCTTTCTGGTAGAATGAACAATTATTCTAAACTACAGCATTAATTAATCTTTACTTAATGTTAATTTCATTATTTACTGGTACATTGTTCAAATTAAAAGTTGTATTTGTTAACATTCATTAATGCACTGTGATTTATATTAACTAAAGTTAACATAGATTAATAAATACAGTGACAAATGTATTGCTTATTGTTATTTCATGTTAGTTAAAACCAATTTAGCAATATAAAAATCGTTAATCATTCATATGATTAAGATAAAACCTGCATATTAAATAAATTATCATGAGAAATAAATATTTATATACAATTATACAAAACAATTATACCTACACAAATGGTAAAAGGGCATTTTTTTAATATAAAACCAATCTGGATTGACAACTTGATCTACTAAAGTATCACTTTTTTAATCTCAACTTTAAAAACAGTGAAAAAATTGTAATTTGAGTCGGTGGTATCAACATAATGGAATAAATTTAAATATTATTCCGTATAGATTTATACCCATTTTACTGTGTTCAAATGCAGAATGTCATCTATACAAAACCTACCCGATAAATGATTCTCTTTCAGGTAGTCCACTAGAACAGCTGTGATCTCCTCCTGTCTTAGTAAGGTCATCTGATCAAAGACGCTGCTCAGAGCCCCAATGCTATAGTGGAAAGATCCAATTGAGAGGTAAGAATAGAACAGAATCACCACTCACTATACCAGCTAAACTAAAACTGCTTGAGTTTTCATTGATATTGCAATGAGATGCCGCCTGGGAAAATAATCAAGGTATTTTCCTCCATTTCGGTCACCTATTCGAGTTAGGTTTCTTGCAACTGTAGCCTCTGGCTTGCTTACTTTGGGACACTTTATATTAAGAAATATTTTTTATTTGACTGCACTCACATGTTTGAATGAGAAGAAAATTTTAAATAATCTAAGATGGATAATGAGATCACTGCAGAGTAACTTTATAGACATTCGACTTGATTTCTTAATTAAAATTGCAACAATGACTCTGTTATTGAACTGAATGGAATCAACATTTAAATGACAAAGAGAATAATTAAACAACTGTCTTCTATGGAGCTGCTTGGATTTATGAATGTAATTACTTTATCATTGATAACTATTTACCTGTTTATCACTAGAAATCTGCTTTAAAACAATATATATATATATATTATATAAAGCACTACATAAATAAAATTGACTTGAGCTGTGCAGCATTTGGGGAGCGCTACGTACATGATGTGGTATTCGTTGCAGTCTGCGTGTGATGTTGTTATCTGGAGCATCTCTGCAGTCAGGCTGGGCAGGAGAGGAGTCAGTTTCACAGTGAACCAGGAAACCCAGTCGGAGGTTCCAAAGTCTTCAAAATGAGGACTGATGACGGAGAAGGAAAAATTCATCATGATGTCCCTCCCCACAGGATTGATGTCCAGCACCTGGAGGAAATGACAAGCAAACAGAGAGCAACATTTCCATCAAACAATTGCGCCACAAACACGTTTGTGGGCTCTTTTGCCACACAGAGAAAAACACCCGTTCTAGTGTGCCAGCCTTAGTGATGAGAACATACCTGCAGTGTCCTGGTGAGAACGGTCAAGAACTCATCGGTATCCTGGAAGGCACTGTCGCCGTTGAGACGTTCGAGGACCAAGTTGATCAGACCCACGTTGTTCAGCGCGCCAGATGTTAGTGTCAGTTGAGCAACCTGAGAAGCGCTCATAAGGTCCAGCGCCTCAAACTGTACGGGAGAAAATCAATAACAAGGTTTTTTATTTTTTAGAAACAACATGCTCGCACAAAACGGTCACAGGAACGGCTGTGTAGCCTGGTGGTGGGCCACTCACGCTGCCAAAACCCTCGTTGAGCACGCGCAGGTCTTCGTAATCCACGTAGATGGAGAACTCGCCAAAGCTTTCCCGAAGCCAAGTGCTGAGGCTGCTGGTGTTGGAGCCACAGCCTGACCCTAAAGTGACAAAGCGCAGGAGAGACTCGTTAGATGTAGACAGACACAGAGCAAGCGCTGTCTTCCAGCACATGAGACCAAACAAAGAGCCGCCTCTACTGGACCTACCCGATGCGTGACTGTGCTTTAGGTAGCCCACCAGGACCGGGGTGAGCTGCTGCTGTCTCAGCGAAGCGATCTGGTCAAAGACGCTGCTCAGAGCCCCAACGCTATATGGGAAAGATCAGAACAAAATGAAGGTAAGGACGATGCCTCTCTAACGTCGTCTCTCCACCCCTCACTAAAACAGCTTTAGAAAGGTCCTCGAGTTGTCAATGACAGTGCTGTGAGACCCGCTTTACACACAGCTGTGCAGCATTTGGGGAGAACTACGTACATGACGTGGTATTCGTTGCAGTCTGCGTGTGATGTTGTTATCTGGAGCATCTCTGCAGTCAGGCTGGGCAGGAGAGGAATCAGTTTCACAGTGAACCAGGAAACCCAGTCGAAGGTTCCAAAGTCTTCAAAATGAGGACTGATGACGGAGAAGGAAAAATTCATCATGATGTCCCTCACCACAGGATTGATGTCCAGCACCTGGGGAAAATGACGAGCAAACAGAGAGCAACATTTCCATCAAACAATTGCGTCACAAACACCTTTGTCGGCTCTTTTGCCACACAGAGAAAAACACCTGTTCTAGCTTGCCAGCCTTAGTGATGAGAACATACCTGCGGTGTCCTGGTGAGAACGGTCAAGAACTCATCGGTATCCTGGAAGGCATTGTCGCCGTTGAGACGTTCGAGGACCAAGTTGATCAGACCCACGTTGTTCAGCGCGTCAGATGTTAGTGTCAGTTGAGCAACCTGAGAAGCGCTCAGAAGGTCCAGCGCCTCAAACTGTACAGGAGAAAATCAATAACAAGGTTTTTTATTTTTTAGAAACAACATGCTCGGACAAAACGGTCACAGGAAAGGCTGTGTAGCCTGGTGGTGGGCCACTCACGCTGCCAAAACCCTCGTTGAGCACGCGCAGGTCTTCGTAATCCACGTAGATGGAGAACTCGCCAAAGCTTTCCCGAAGCCAAGTGCTGAGGCTGCTGGTGTTGGAGCCACAGCCTGACCCTATAGTGACAACGCGCAGGAGAGACTCGTTAGATGTCGACAGACACAAAGCAAGCGCTGTCTTCCAGCACACGAGACCAAACAAAGAGCCGACTCCACTGGACCTACCCGATGCGTGAGTGTGCTTTAGGTAGCCCACCAGGACCGGGGTGAGCTGCTGCTGTGTCAGCGAAGCGATCTGCTCAAAGATGCTACTCAGAGCCCCAACGCTATATGGGAAAGATCAGAACAAAAGGAAGGTAAGGACGATTCCTCTCTAACGTCGTTTCTCCACCCCTCACTAAAACAGCTTTAGAAAGGTCCTCGAGTTGTCAATGACAGTGCTGTGAGGCCCGCTCTACACACAGCTGTGCAGCATTTGGGGAGCACTACGTACATGACGTGGTATGCGTTGCAGTCTGCGTGTGATGTTGTTATCTGGAGCATCTCTGCAGTCAGGCTGGGCAGGAGAGGAGTCAGTTTCACAGTGAACCAGGAAACCCAGTCGTAGGTTCCAAAGTCTTCAAAATGAGGACTGATGACGGAGAAGGAAAAACTCATCATGATCTCCCTCACCACAAGATTGATGTCTAGCGCCTGGAGGAAATGTCAAGCAAACAAGAGCAAAATTTCAGTCAAACAATTGCGTCACAAACGCCTTTGTCGGCTCTTTTGCCACACAGAGAAAAAAACCCGTTCTAGCTTGCCAGCCTTAGTGATGAGAACATACCTGCGGTGTCCTGGTGAGAATGGTCAAGAACTCATCGGTATCCTGGAAGGCATTGTCGCCGTTGAGACGTTCGAGGACCAAGTTGATCAGACCCACGTTGTTCAGCGCGCCAGATGTTAGTGTCAGTTGAGCAACCTGAGAAGCGCTCAGTAGGTCCAGCGCCTCAAACTGTAGGGGAGAAAATCAAAAACAAGGTTTTTTATTTTTTAGAAACAACATGCTCGCACAAAACGGTCACAGGAACGGCTGTGTAGCCTGGTGGTGGGCCACTCACGCTGCCAAAACCCTCGTTGAGCACGCGCAGGTCTTCGTAATCCACGTAGATGGAGAACTCGCCAAAGCTTTCCCGAAGCCAAGTGCTGAGGCTGCTGGTGTTGGAGCCACAGCCTGACCCTAAAGTGACAAAGCGCAGGAGAGACTCGTTAGATGTAGACAGACACAGAGCAAGCGCTGTCTTCCAGCACACGAGACCAAACAAAGAGCCGACTCCACTGGACCTACCCGATGCGTGACTGTGCTTTAGGTAGCCCACCAGGACCGGGGTGAGCTGCTGCTGTCTCAGCGAAGCGATCTGGTCAAAGACGCTGCTCAGAGCCCCAACGCTATATGGGAAAGATCAGAACAAAAGGAAGGTAAGGACGATGCCTCTCTAACGTTGTTTCTCCACCCCTCACTAAAACAGCTTTAGAAAGGTCCTCGAGTTGTCAATGGCAGTGCTGTGAGACCCGTTTTACACACAGCTGTGCAGCATTTGGGGAGCACTACGTACATGACGTGGTATGCGTTGCAGTCTGCGTGTGATGTTGTTATCTGGAGCATCTCTGCAGTCAGGCTGGGCAGGAGAGGAGTCAGTTTCACAGTGAACCAGGAAACCCAGTCGGAGGTTCCAAAGTCTTCAAAATGAGGACTGATGACGGAGAAGGAAAAACTAATCATGATGTCCCTCACCACAGGATTGATGTCTAGCGCCTGGAGGAAATGTCAAGCAAACAAGAGCAACATTTCCGTCAAACAATTGCGTCACAAACGCCTTTGTCGGCTCTTTTGCCGCACAGAGAAAAACACCCGTTCTAGCGTGCCAGCCTTAGTGATATGAACATACCTGCGGTGTCCTGATGAGAACGGTCAAGAACTCATCGGTATCCTGGAAGGCATTGTTGCCGTTGAGACGTTCGAGGACCAAGTTGATCAGACCCACGTTGTTCAGCGCGCCAGATGTTAGTGTCAGTTGAGCAACCTGAGAAGCGCTCAGAAGGTCCAGCGCCTCAAACTGTAGGGGAGAAAATCAATAACAAGTTTTTTTATTTTTTAGAAACAACATGCTCGCACAAAACGGTCACAGGAACGGCTGTGTAGACTGGTGGTGGGCCACTCACGCTGCCAAAACCCTCGTTGAGCACGCGCAGGTCTTCGTAATCCACGTAGATGGAGAACTCGCCAAAGCTTTCCCGAAGCCAAGTGCTGAGGCTGCTGGTGTTGGAGCCACAGCCTGACCCTAAAGTGACAACGCGCAGGAGAGACTCGTTAGATGTCGACAGACACAGAGCAAGCGCTGTCTTCCAGCACACGAGACCGAACAAAAAGCCGACTCCACTGGACCTACCCGATGCGTGACTGTGCTTTAGGTAGCCCACCAGGACCGGGGTGAGCTGCTGCTGTCTCAGCGAAGCGATCTGGTCAAAGACGTTGCTCAGAGCCCCAACGCTATATGGGAAAGATCAGAACAAAAGGAACGTAAGAACGATGCCTCTCTAACGTCGTTTCTCCACCCCTCACTAAAACAGCTTTAGAAAGGTCCTCGAGTTGTCAATGACAGTGCTGTGAGACCCGCTTTACACACAGCTGTGCACCATTTGGGGAGCGCTACGTACATGATGTGGTATTCGTTGCAGTCTGTGTGTGATGTTGTTATCTGGAGCATCTCTGCAGTCAGGCTGGGCAGGAGAGGAGTCAGTTTCACAGTGAACCAGGAAACCCAGTCGGAGGTTCCAAAGTCTTCAAAATGAGGACTGATGACGGAGAAGGAAAAACTCATCATGATCTCCCTCACCACAGGATTGATGTCTAGCGCCTGGAGGAAATGTCAAGCAAACAAGGGCAAAATTTCAGTCAAACAATTGCGTCACAAACGCCTTTGTCGGCTCTTTTGCCACACAGAGAAAAAAACCCGTTCTAGCTTGCCAGCCTTAGTGATGAGAACATACCTGCGGTGTCCTGGTGAGAATGGTCAAGAACTCATCGGTATCCTGGAAGGCATTGTCGCCGTTGAGACGTTCGAGGACCAAGTTGATCAGACCCACGTTGTTCAGCGCGCCAGATGTTAGTGTCAGTTGAGCAACCTGAGAAGCGCTCAGAAGGTCCAGCGCCTCAAACTGTAGGGGAGAAAATCAAAAACAAGGTTTTTTATTTTTTAGAAACAACATGCTCGCACAAAACGGTCACAGGAACGGCTGTGTAGCCTGGTGGTGGGCCACTCACGCTGCCAAAACCCTCGTTGAGCACGCGCAGGTCTTCGTAATCCACGTAGATGGAGAACTCGCCAAAGCTTTCCCGAAGCCAAGTGCTGAGGCTGCTGGTGTTGGAGCCACAGCCTGACCCTAAAGTGACAAAGCGCAGGAGAGACTCGTTAGATGTCGACAGACACAGAGCAAGCGCTGTCTTCCAGCACACGAGACCAAACAAAGAGCCGCCTTCACTGGACCTACCCGATGTGTGACTGTGCTTTAGGTAGCCCACCAGGACCGGGAAGAGCTGCTGCTGTCTCAGCGAAGCGATCTGGTCAAAGACGTTGCTCAGAGCCCCAACGCTATATGGGAAAGATCAGAACAAAAGGAACGTAAGAACGATGCCTCTCTAACGTCGTTTCTCCACCCCTCACTAAAACAGCTTTAGAAAGGTCCTCGAGTTGTCAATGACAGTGCTGTGAGACCCGCTTTACACACAGCTGTGCACCATTTGGGGAGCGCTACGTACATGATGTGGTATTCGTTGCAGTCTGTGTGTGATGTTGTTATCTGGAGCATCTCTGCAGTCAGGCTGGGCAGGAGAGGAGTCAGTTTCACAGTGAACCAGGAAACCCAGTCGGAGGTTCCAAAGTCTTCAAAATGAGGACTGATGACGGAGAAGGAAAAACTCATCATGATCTCCCTCACCACAGGATTGATGTCTAGCGCCTGGAGGAAATGTCAAGCAAACAAGGGCAAAATTTCAGTCAAACAATTGCGTCACAAACGCCTTTGTCAGCTCTTTTGCCACACAGAGAAAAAAACCCGTTCTAGCTTGCCAGCCTTAGTGATGAGAACATACCTGCGGTGTCCTGGTGAGAATGGTCAAGAACTCATCGGTATCCTGGAAGGCATTGTCGCCGTTGAGACGTTCGAGGACCAAGTTGATCAGACCCACGTTGTTCAGCGCGCCAGATGTTAGTGTCAGTTGAGCAACCTGAGAAGCGCTCAGAAGGTCCAGCGCCTCAAACTGTAGGGGAGAAAATCAAAAACAAGGTTTTTTATTTTTTAGAAACAACATGCTCGCACAAAACGGTCACAGGAACGGCTGTGTAGCCTGGTGGTGGGCCACTCACGCTGCCAAAACCCTCGTTGAGCACGCGCAGGTCTTCGTAATCCACGTAGATGGAGAACTCGCCAAAGCTTTCCCGAAGCCAAGTGCTGAGGCTGCTGGTGTTGGAGCCACAGCCTGACCCTAAAGTGACAAAGCGCAGGAGAGACTCGTTAGATGTCGACAGACACAGAGCAAGCGCTGTCTTCCAGCACACGAGACCAAACAAAGAGCCGCCTTCACTGGACCTACCCGATGTGTGACTGTGCTTTAGGTAGCCCACCAGGACCGGGGTGAGCTGCTGCTGTTTCAGCGAAGCGATCTGGTCAAAGACGCTGCTCAGAGCCCCAACGCTATATGGGAAAGATCAGAACAAAAGGAACGTAAGAACGATGCCTCTCTAACGTCGTTTCTCCACCCCTCACTAAAACAGCTTTAGAAAGGTCCTTGTGTTGTCAATGACAGTGCTGTGAGACCCGCTTTACACACAGCTGTGCAGCATTTGGGGAGCGTTACATACATGACGTGGTATTCGTTGCAGTCTACGTGTGATGTTGTTATCTGGAGCATCTCTGCAGTCAGGCTGGGCAGGAGAGGAGTCAGTTTCACAGTGAACCAGGAAACCCAGTCGGAGGTTCCAAAGTCTTCAAAATGAGGACTGATGACGGAGAAGGAAAAACTCATCATGATCTCCCTCACCACAGGATTGATGTCTAGCGCCTGGAGGAAATGTCAAGCAAACAAGAGCAAAATTTCAGTCAAACAATTGCGTCACAAACGCCTTTGTCAGCTCTTTTGCCACACAGAGAAAAAAACCCGTTCTAGCTTGCCAGCCTTAGTGGTGGGAACATACCTGCGGTGTCCTGGTGAGAATGGTCAAGAACTCATCGGTATCCTGGAAGGCATTGTCGCCGTTGAGACGTTCGAGGACCAAGTTGATCAGACCCACGTTGTTCAGCGCGCCAGATGTTAGTGTCAGTTGAGCAACCTGAGAAGCGCTCAGAAGGTCCAGCGCCTCAAACTGTAGGGGAGAAAATCAAAAACAAGGTTTTTTATTTTTTTAGAAACAACATGCTCGCACAAAACGGTCACAGGAACGGCTGTGTAGCCTGGTGGTGGGCCACTCACGCTGCCAAAACCCTCGTTGAGCACGCGCAGGTCTTCGTAATCCACGTAGATGGAGAACTCGCCAAAGCTTTCCCGAAGCCAAGTGATGAGGCTGCTGGTGTTGGAGCCACAGCCTGACCCTAAAGTGAAAAAGCGCAGGAGAGACTCGTTAGATGTCGACAGACACAGAGCAAGCGCTGTCTTCCAGCACACGAGACCAAACAAAGAGTCGCCTTCACTGGACCTACCCGATGTGTGACTGTGCTTTAGGTAGCCCACCAGGACCGGGGTGAGCTGCTGCTGTTTCAGCGAAGCGATCTGGTCAAAGACGCTGCTCAGAGCCCCAACGCTATATGGGAAAGATCAGAACAAAAGGAACGTAAGAACGATGCCTCTCTAACGTCGTTTCTCCACCCCTCACTAAAACAGCTTTAGAAAGGTCCTTGTGTTGTCAATGACAGTGCTGTGAGACCCGCTTTACACACAGCTGTGCAGCATTTGGGGAGCGCTACGTACATGACGTGGTATTCGTTGCAGTCTACGTGTGATGTTGTTATCTGGAGCATCTCTGCAGTCAGGCTGGGCAGGAGAGGAGTCAGTTTCACAGTGAACCAGGAAACCCAGTCGGAGGTTCCAAAGTCTTCAAAATGAGGACTGATGACGGAGAAGGAAAAACTCATCATGATGTCCCTCACCACAGGATTGATGTCTAGCGCCTGGAGGAAATGTCAAGCAAACAAGAGCAACATTTCAGTCAAACAATTGCGTCACAAACGCCTTTGACGGCTCTTTTGCCACACAGAGAAAAACACCCGTTCTAGCGTGCCAACTTAGTGATGAGAACATACCTGCGGTGTCCTGGTGAGAATGGTCAAGAACTCATCGGTATCCTGGAAGGCATTGTCACCGTTGAGACGTTCGAGGACCAAGTTGATCAGACCCACGTTGTTCAGCGCGCCAGATGTTAGTGTCAGTTGAGCAACCTGAGAAGCGCTCAGAAGGTCCAGCGCCTCAAACTGTAGGGGAGAAAATCAATAACAAGGTTTTTTATTTTTTAGAAACAACATGCTCGCACAAAACGGTCACAGGAACAGCTGTGTAGACTGGTGGTGGGCCACTCACGCTGCCAAAACCCTCGTTGAGCACGCGCAGGTCTTCGTAATCCACGTAGATGGAGAACTCGCCAAAGCTTTCTCGAAGCCAAGTGCTGAGGCTGCTGGTGTTGGAGCCACAGCCTGACCCTAAAGTCACAACGCGCAGGAGAGACTCGTTAGATGTCGACAGACACAGAGCAAGCGCTGTCTTCCAGCACACGAGACCGAACAAAAAGCCGACTCCACTGGACCTACCCGATGCGTGACTGTGCTTTAGGTAGCCCACCAGGACCGGGGTGAGCTGCTGCTGTCTCAGCGAAGCGATCTGGTCAAAGACGTTGCTCAGAGCCCCAACGCTATATGGGAAAGATCAGAACAAAAGGAACGTAAGAACGATTGCCTCTCTAACGTCGTTTCTCCACCCCTCACTAAAACAGCTTTAGAAAGGTCCTTGTGTTGTCAATGACAGTGCTGTGAGACCCTCTTTACACACAGCTGTGCAGCATGTGGGGAGCGCTACGTACATGACGTGGTATTTGTTGCAGTCTACGTGTGATGTTGTTATCTGGAGCATCTCTGCAGTCAGGCTGGGCAGGAGAGGAGTCAGTTTCACAGTGAACCAGGAAACCCAGTCGGAGGTTCCAAAGTCTTCAAAATGAGGACTGATGACGGAGAAGGAAAAACTCATCATGATGTCCCTCACCACAGGATTGATGTCTAGCGCCTGGAGGAAATGTCAAGCAAACAAGAGCAACATTTCAGTCAAACAATTGCGTCACAAACGCCTTTGTCGGCTCTTTTGCCACACAGAGAAAAACACCCGTTCTAGCTTGCCAGCCTTAGTGATGAGAACATACCTGCGGTGTCCTGGTGAGAATGGTCAAGAACTCATCGGTATCCTGGAAGGCATTGTCGCCGTTGAGACGTTCGAGGACCAAGTTGATCAGACCCACGTTGTTCAGCGCGCCAGATGTTAGTGTCAGTTGAGCAACCTGAGAAGCGCTCAGAAGGTCCAGCGCCTCAAACTGTAGGGGAGAAAATCAAAAACAAGGTTTTTTATTTTTTAGAAACAACATGCTCGCACAAAACGGTCACAGGAACGGCTGTGTAGCCTGGTGGTGGGCCACTCACGCTGCCAAAACCCTCGTTGAGCACGCGCAGGTCTTCGTAATCCACGTAGATGGAGAACTCGCCAAAGCTTTCCCGAAGCCAAGTGCTGAGGCTGCTGGTGTTGGAGCCACAGCCTGACCCTAAAGTGACAACGCGCAGGAGAGACTCGTTAGATGTAGACAGATACAGAGCAAACGCTGTCTTCCAGCACACAAGACCAAACAAAGAGCCGCCTCCACTGGACCTACCCGATGCGTGACTGTGCTTTAGGTAGCCCACCAGGACCGGGGTGAGCTGCTGCTGTCTCAGTGAAGCGATCTGCTCAAAGACGCTGCTCAGAGCCCCAACGCTGTATGGGAAAGATCAGAACAAAAGGAAGGTAAGGACGATGCCTCTCTAACGTTGTTTCTCCACCCCTCACTAAAACAGCTTTAGAAAGGTCCTCGAGTTGTCAATGGCAGTGCTGTGAGACCCGTTTTACACACAGCTGTGCAGCATTTGGGGAGCACTACGTACATGACGTGGTATGCGTTGCAGTCTGCGTGTGATGTTGTTATCTGGAGCATCTCTGCAGTCAGGCTGGGCAGGAGAGGAGTCAGTTTCACAGTGAACCAGGAAACCCAGTCGGAGGTTCCAAAGTCTTCAAAATGAGGACTGATGACGGAGAAGGAAAAACTCATCATGATGTCCCTCACCACAGGATTGATGTCTAGCGCCTGGAGGAAATGTCAAGCAAACAAGAGCAACATTTCAGTCAAACAATTGCGTCACAAACGCCTTTGTCGGCTCTTTTGCCACACAGAGAAAAACACCCGTTCTAGCTTGCCAGCCTTAGTGATGAGAACATACCTGCGGTGTCCTGGTGAGAATGGTCAAGAACTCATCGGTATCCTGGAAGGCATTGTCGCCGTTGAGACGTTCGAGGACCAAGTTGATCAGACCCACGTTGTTCAGCGCGCCAGATGTTAGTGTCAGTTGAGCAACCTGAGAAGCGCTCAGAAGGTCCAGCGCCTCAAACTGTAGGCGAGAAAATTAAAAACAAGGTTTTTTATTTTTTAGAAACAACATGCTCGCACAAAACGGTCACAGGAACGGCTGTGTAGCCTGGTGGTGGGCCACTCACGCTGCCAAAACCCTCGTTGAGCACGCGCAGGTCTTCGTAATCCACGTAGATGGAGAACTCGCCAAAGCTTTCCCGAAGCCAAGTGCTGAGGCTGCTGGTGTTGGAGCCACAGCCTGACCCTAAAGTGACAAAGCGCAGGAGAGACTCGTTAGATGTCGACAGACACAGAGCAAGCGCTGTCTTCCAGCACACGAGACCAAACAAAGAGCCGCCTTCACTGGACCTACCCGATGTGTGACTGTGCTTTAGGTAGCTCACCAGGACCGGGGTGAGCTGCTGCTGTTTCAGCGAAGCGATCTGGTCAAAGACGCTGCTCAGAGCCCCAACGCTATATGGGAAAGATCAGAACAAAAGGAACGTAAGAACGATGCCTCTCTAACGTCGTTTCTCCACCCCTCACTAAAACAGCTTTAGAAAGGTCCTTGTGTTGTCAATGACAGTGCTGTGAGACCCGCTTTACACACAGCTGTGCAGCATTTGGGGAGCGTTACATACATGACGTGGTATTCGTTGCAGTCTACGTGTGATGTTGTTATCTGGAGCATCTCTGCAGTCAGGCTGGGCAGGAGAGGAGTCAGTTTCACAGTGAACCAGGAAACCCAGTCGAAGGTTCCAAAGTCTTCAAAATGAGGACTGATGACGGAGAAGGAAAAACTCATCATGATGTCCCTCACCACAGGATTGATGTCTAGCGCCTGGAGGAAATGTCAAGCAAACAAGAGCAACATTTCAGTCAAACAATTGCGTCACAAACGCCTTTGTCGGCTCCTTTGCCACACAGAGAAAAACACCCGTTCTAGCGTGCCAGCCTTAGTGATGAGAACATACCTGCGGTGTCCTGGTGAGAATGGTCAAGAACTCATCTGTATCCTGGAAGGCATTGTCGCCGTTGAGACGTTCGAGGACCAAGTTGATCAGACCCACGTTGTTCAGCGCGCCAGATGTTATTGTCAGTTGAGCAACCTGAGAAGCGCTCAGAATGTCCAGCGCCTCAAACTGTAGGGGAGAAAATCAATAACAAGGTTTTTTATTTTTTAGAAACAACATGCTCGCACAAAACAGTCACAGGAACGGCTGTGTAGCCTGGTGGTGGGCCACTCACGCTGCCAAAACCCTCGTTGAGCACGCGCAGGTCTTCGTAATCCACGTAGATGGAGAACTCGCCAAAGCTTTCCCGAAGCCAAGTGCTGAGGCTGCTGGTGTTGGAGCCACAGCCTGACCCTAAAGTGACAACGCGCAGGAGAGACTCGTTAGATGTAGACAGATACAGAGCAAACGCTGTCTTCCAGCACACAAGACCAAACAAAGAGCCGCCTCCACTGGACCTACCCGATGCGTGACTGTGCTTTAGGTAGCCCACCAGGACCGGGGTGAGCTGCTGCTGTCTCAGTGAAGCGATCTGCTCAAAGACGCTGCTCAGAGCCCCAACGCTATATGGGAAAGATCAGAACAAAAGGAAGGTAAGGACGATGCCTCTCTAACGTTGTTTCTCCACCCCTCACTAAAACAGCTTTAGAAAGGTCCTCGAGTTGTCAATGGCAGTGCTGTGAGACCCGTTTTACACACAGCTGTGCAGCATTTGGGGAGCACTACGTACATGACGTGGTATGCGTTGCAGTCTGCGTGTGATGTTGTTATCTGGAGCATCTCTGCAGTCAGGCTGGGCAGGAGAGGAGTCAGTTTCACAGTGAACCAGGAAACCCAGTCGGAGGTTCCAAAGTCTTCAAAATGAGGACTGATGACGGAGAAGGAAAAACTAATCATGATGTCCCTCACCACAGGATTGATGTCTAGCGCCTGGAGGAAATGTCAAGCAAACAAGAGCAACATTTCCGTCAAACAATTGCGTCACAAACGCCTTTGTCGGCTCTTTTGCCGCACAGAGAAAAACACCCGTTCTAGCGTGCCAGCCTTAGTGATATGAACATACCTGCGGTGACCTGATGAGAACGGTCAAGAACTCATCGGTATCCTGGAAGGCATTGTTGCCGTTGAGACGTTCGAGGACCAAGTTGATCAGACCCACGTTGTTCAGCGCGCCAGATGTTAGTGTCAGTTGAGCAGCCTGAGAAGCGCTCAGAAGGTCCAGCGCCTCAAACTGTAGGGGAGAAAATCAATAACAAGGTTTTTTATTTTTTAGAAACAACATGCTCGCACAAAACGGTCACAGGAACGGCTGTGTAGACTGGTGGTGGGCCACTCACGCTGCCAAAACCCTCGTTGAGCACGCGCAGGTCTTCGTAATCCACGTAGATGGAGAACTCGCCAAAGCTTTCCCGAAGCCAAGTGCTGAGGCTGCTGGTGTTGGAGCCACAGCCTGACCCTAAAGTGACAAAGCGCAGGAGAGACTCGTTAGATGTCGACAGACACAGAGCAAGCGCTGTCTTCCAGCACACGAGACCAAACAAAGAGCCGACTCCACTGGACCTACCCGATGCGTGACTGTGCTTTAGGTAGCCCACCAGGACCGGGGTGAGCTGCTGCTGTCTCAGCGAAGCGATCTGGTCAAAGACGCTGCTCAGAGCCCCAACGCTATATGGGAAAGATCAGAACAAAAGGAAGGTAAGGACGATGCCTCTCTAACGTTGTTTCTCCACCCCTCACTAAAACAGCTTTAGAAAGGTCCTCGAGTTGTCAATGACAGTGCTGTGAGACCCGCATTACACACAGCTGTGCAGCATTTGGGGAGCACTACGTACATGACGTGGTATGCGTTGCAGTCTGCGTGTGATGTTGTTATCTGGAGCATCTCTGCAGTCAGGCTGGGCAGGAGAGGAGTCAGTTTCACAGTGAACCAGGAAACCCAGTCGGAGGTTCCAAAGTCTTCAAAATGAGGACTGATGACGGAGAAGGAACAACTCATCATGATGTCCCTCACCACAGGATTGATGTCTAGCGCCTGGAGGAAATGTCAAGCAAACAAGAGCAACATTTCAGTCAAACAATTGCGTCACAAACGCCTTTGTCGGCTCTTTTGCCACACAGAGAAAAACACCCGTTCTAGCGTGCCAGCCTTAGTGATGAGAACATACCTGCGGTGTCCTGATGAGAACGGTCAAGAACTCATCGGTATCCTGGAAGGCATTGTCGCCGTTGAGACGTTCGAGGACCAAGTTGATCAGACCCACGTTGTTCAGCGCGCCAGATGTTAGTGTCAGTTGAGCAACCTGAGAAGCGCTCAGAAGGTCCAGCGCCTCAAACTGTAGGGGAGAAAATCAATAACAAGGTTTTTTATTTTTTAGAAACAACATGCTTGCACAAAACGGTCACAGGAACGGCTGTGTAGCCTGGTGGTGGGCCACTCACGCTGCCAAAACCCTCGTTGAGCATGCGCAGGTCTTCGTAATCCACGTAGATGGAGAACTCGCCAAAGCTTTCCCGAAGCCAAGTGCTGAGGCTGCTGGTGTTGGAGCCACAGCCTGACCCTAAAGTGACAACGCGCAGGAGAGACTCGTTAGATGTCGACAGACACAGAGCAAGCGTTGTCTTCCAGCACACGAGACCAAACAAAGAGCCGCCTCCACTGGACCTACCCGATGCGTGACTGTGCTTTAGGTAGCCCACCAGGACCGGGGTGAGCTGCTGCTGTCTCAGCGAAGCGATCTGGTCAAAGACGCTGCTCAGAGCCCCAACGCTATATGGGAAAGATCAGAACAAAAGGAAGGTAAGGACGATGCCTCTCTAACGTTGTTTCTCCACCCCTCACTAAAACAGCTTTAGAAAGGTCCTCGAGTTGTCAATGACAGTGCTGTGAGACCCGCATTACACACAGCTGTGCAGCATTTGGGGAGTACTACGTACATGACGTGGTATGCGTTGCAGTCTGCGTGTGATGTTGTTATCTGGAGCATCTCTGCAGTCAGGCTGGGCAGGAGAGGAGTCAGTTTCACAGTGAACCAGGAAACCCAGTCGGAGGTTCCAAAGTCTTCAAAATGAGGACTGATGACGGAGAAGGAAAAACTCATCATAATGTCCCTCACCACAGGATTGATGTCTAGCGCCTGGAGGAAATGTCAAGCAAACAAGAGCAACATTTCAGTCAAACATTTGCGTCACAAACGCCTTTGTCGGCTCTTTTGCCACATAGAGAAAAACACCCGTTCTAGCGTGCCAGCCTTAGTGATGAGAACATACCTGCGGTGTCCTGATGAGAACGGTCAAGAACTCATCTGTATCCTGGAAGGCATTGTCGCCGTTGAGACGTTCGAGGACCAAGTTGATCAGACCCACGTTGTTCAGCGCGCCAGATGTTATTGTCAGTTGAGCAACCTGAGAAGCGCTCAGAAGGTCCAGCGCCTCAAACTGTAGGGGAGAAAATCAATAACAAGGTTTTTTATTTTTTAGAAACAACATGCTCGCACAAAACGGTCACAGGAACGGCTGTGTAGCCTGGTGGTGGGCCACTCACGCTGCCAAAACCCTCGTTGAGCACGCGCAGGTCTTCGTAATCCACGTAGATGGAGAACTCGCCAAAGCTTTCCCGAAGCCAAGTGCTGAGGCTGCTGGTGTTGGAGCCACAGCCTGACCCTAAAGTGACAAAGCGCAGGAGAGACTCGTTAGATGTCGACAGACACAGAGCAAGCGCTGTCTTCCAGCACACGAGACCAAACAAAGAGCCGCCTCCACTGGACCTACCCGATGCGTGACTGTGCTTTAGGTAGCCCACCAGGACCGGGGTGAGCTGCTGCTGTCTCAGCGAAGCGATCTGGTCAAAGACGCTGCTCAGAGCCCCAACGCTATATGGGAAAGATCAGAACAAAAGGAAGGTAAGGACGATGCCTCTCTAACGTCGTCTCTCCACCCCTCACTAAAACAGCTTTAGAAAGGTCCTCGAGTTGTCAATGACAGTGCTGTGGGACCCACTTTACACACAGCTGTGCAGCATTTGGGGAGCGCTACGTACATGACGTGGTATGCGTTGCAGTCTGCGTGTGATGTTGTTATCTGGAGCATCTCTGCAGTCAGGCTGGGCAGGAGAGGAGTCAGTTTCACAGTGAACCAGGAAACCCAGTCGGAGGTTCCAAAGTCTTCAAAATGAGGACTGATGACGGAGAAGAAAAAACTCATCATGATATCCCTCACCACAGGATTGATGTCTAGCGCCTGGAGGAAATGTCAAGCAAACAAGAGCAACATTTTAGTCAAACAATTGCGTCACAAACGCCTTTGTCGGCTCTTTTGCCACACAGAGAAAAACACCCGTTCTAGCGTGCCAGCCTTAGTGATGAGAACATACCTGCGGTGTCCTGATGAGAACGGTCAAGAACTCATCTGTATCCTGGAAGGCATTGTCGCCGTTGAGACGTTCGAGGACCAAGTTGATCAGACCCACGTTGTTCAGCGCGCCAGATGTTATTGTCAGTTGAGCAACCTGAGAAGCGCTCAGAAGGTCCAGCGCCTCAAACTGTAGGGGAGAAAATCAATAACAAGGTTTTTTATTTTTTAGAAACAACATGCTCGCACAAAACGGTCACAGGAACGGCTGTGTAGCCTGGTGGTGGGCCACTCACGCTGCCAAAACCCTCGTTGAGCATGCGCAGGTCTTCGTAATCCACGTAGATGGAAAACTTGCCAAAGCTTTCCCGAAGCCAAGTGCTGAGGCTGCTGGTGTTGGAGCCACAGCCTGACCCTAAAGTGACAAAGCGCAGGAGAGACTCGTTAGATGTCGACAGACACAGAGCAAGCGCTGTCTTCCAGCACACGAGACCAAACAAAGAGCCGCCTCCACTGGACCTACCCGATGCGTGACTGTGCTTTAGGTAGCCCACCAGGACCGGGGTGAGCTGCTGCTGTCTCAGCGAAGCGATCTGGTCAAAGACGCTGCTCAGAGCCCCAACGCTATATGGGAAAGATCAGAACAAAAGGAAGGTAAGGACGATGCCTCTCTAACGTCGTCTCTCCACCCCTCACTAAAACAGCTTTAGAAAGGTCCTCGAGTTGTCAATGACAGTGCTGTGAGACCCGCTTTACACACAGCTGTGCAGCATTTGGGGAGCGCTACGTACATGACGTGGTATGCGTTGCAGTCTGCGTGTGATGTTGTTATCTGGAGCATCTCTGCAGTCAGGCTGGGCAGGAGAGGAGTCAGTTTCACAGTGAACCAGGAAACCCAGTCGTAGGTTCCAAAGTCTTCAAAATGAGGACTGATGACGGAGAAGGAAAAACTCATCATGACGTCCCTCACCACAGGATTGATGTCTAGCGCCTGGAGGAAATGTAAAGCAAACAAGAGCAACATTTCAGTCAAACAATTGCGTCACAAACGCCTTTGTCGGCTCTTTTGCCACACAGAGAAAAACAACCGTTCTAGCGTGCCAGCCTTAGTGATGAGAACATACCTGCGGTGTCCTGATGAGAACGGTCAAGAACTCATCGGTATCCTGGAAGGCATTGTCGCCGTTGAGACGTTCGAGGACCAAGTTGATCAGACCCACGTTGTTCAGCGCGCCAGATGTTAGTGTCAGTTGAGCAACCTGAGAAGCGCTCAGAAGGTCCAGCGCCTCAAACTGTAGGGGAGAAAATCAATAACAAGGTTTTTTATTTTTTAGAAACAACATGCTCGCACAAAACGGTCACAGGAACGGCTGTGTAGACTGGTGGTGGGCCACTCACGCTGCCAAAACCCTCGTTGAGCACGCGCAGGTCTTCGTAATCCACGTAGATGGAGAACTCGCCAAAGCTTTCCCGAAGCCAAGTGCTGAGGCTGCTGGTGTTGGAGCCACAGCCTGACCCTAAAGTGACAAAGCGCAGAAGAGACTCGTTAGATGTCGACAGACACAGAGCAAGCGCTGTCTTCCAGCACACGAGACCAATTAAAGAGCCGACTCCACTGGACCTACCCGATGCGTGACTGTGCTTTAGGTAGCCCACCAGGACCGGGGTGAGCTGCTGCTGTCTCAGCGAAGCGATCTGGTCAAAGACGCTGCTCAGAGCCCCAACGCTATATGGGAAAGATCAGAACAAAAGGAAGGTAAGGACGATGCATCTCTAACGTCGTCTCTCCACCCCTCACTAAAACAGCTTTAGAAAGGTCTTCGAGTTGTCAATGACAGTGCTGTGAGACCCGCTTTACACACAGCTGTGCAGCATTTGGGGAGCACTACGTACATGACGTGGAATTCGTTGCAGTCTGCGTGTGATGTTGTTATCTGGAGCATCTCTGCAGTCAGGCTGGGCAGGAGAGGAGTCAGTTTCACAGTGAACCAGGAAACCCAGTCGTAGGTTCCAAAGTCTTCAAAATGAGGATTGATAACGGAGAAGGAAAAACTCATCATGATGTCCCTCACCACAGGATTGATGTCTAGCGCCTGGAGGAAATGACAAGCAAACAAGAGCAACATTTCTGTCAAACAATTGCGTCACAAACGCCTTTGTCGGCTCTTTTGTCACACAGAGAAAAACACCCGTTCTAGCGTGCCAGCCTTAGTGATGAGAACATACCTGCGGTGTCCTGGTGAGAACGGTCAAGAACTCATCGGTATCCTGGAAGGCATTGTCGCCGTTGAGACGTTCGAGGACCAAGTTGATCAGACCCACGTTGTTCAGCGCGCCAGATGTTAGTGTCAGTTGAGCAACCTGAGAAGCGCTCAGAAGGTCCAGCGCCTCAAACTGTAGGGGAGAAATGCAATAACAAGGTTTTTTATTTTTTAGAAACAACATGCTCGCACAAAACGGTCACAGGAACGGCTGTGTAGACTGGTGGTGGGCCACTCACGCTGCCAAAACCCTCGTTGAGCACGTGCAGGTCTTCGTAATCCACGTAGATGGAGAACTCCCCAAAGCTTTCCCGAAGCCAAGTGCTGAGGCTGCTGGTGTTGGAGCCACAGCCTGACCCTAAAGTGACAAAGCGCAGGAGAGACTCGTTAGATGTCGACAGACACAGAGCAAGCGCTGTCTTCCAGCACACAAGACCAAACAAAGAGCCGCCTCCACTGGACCTACCCGATGCGTGACTGTGCTTTAGGTAGCCCACCAGGACCGGGGTGAGCTGCTGCTGTCTCAGCGAAGCGATCTGGTCAAAGACGCTGCTCAGAGCACCAACGCTATATGGGAAAGAACAGAACAAAATGAAGGTAAGGACGATGCCTCTCTAACGTCGTCTCTCCACCCCTCACTAAAACAGCTTTAGAAAGGTCCTCGAGTTGTCAATGACAGTGCTGTGAGACCCGCTTTACACACAGCTGTGCAGCATTTCGGGAGCACTACGTACATGACGTGGTATGCGTTGCAGTCTGCGTGTGATGTTGTTATCTGGAGCATCTCTGCAGTCAGGCTGGGCAGGAGAGGAGTCAGTTTCAGAGTGAACCAGGAAACCCAGTCGGAGGTTCCAAAGTCTTCAAAATGAGGACTGATGACGGAGAAGGAAAAACTCATCATGACGTCCCTCACCACAGGATTGATGTCTAGCGCCTGAAGGAAATGTCAAGCAAACAAGAGCAACATTTCAGTCAAACAATTGCGTCACAAACGCCCTTTTCTGCTCTTTTGCCTCACAGAGAAAAACACCCGTTCTAGCGTGCCAGCCTTAGTGATGAGAACATACCTGCGGTGTCCTGGTGAGAATGGTCAAGAACTCATCTGTATCCTGGAAGGCATTGTCGCCGTTGAGACGTTCGAGGACCAAGTTGATCAGACCCACGTTGTTCAGCGCGCCAGATGTTAGTGTCAGTTGAGCAACCTGAGAAGCGCTCAGAAGGTCCAGCGCCTCAAACTGTAGGGGAGAAAATCAATAACAAGGTTTTTTATTTTTTAGAAACAACATGCTCGCACAAAACGGTCACAGGAACGGCTGTGTAGCCTGGTGGTGGGCCACTCACGCTGCCAAAACCCTCGTTGAGCACGCGCAGGTCTTCGTAATCCACGTAGATGGAGAACTCGCCAAAGCTTTCCCGAAGCCAAGTGCTGAGGCTGCTGGTGTTGGAGCCACAGCCTGACCCTAAAGTGACAAAGCGCAGGAGAGACTCGTTAGATGTCGACAGACACAGAGCAAGCGCTGTCTTCCAGCACACGAGACCAAACAAAGAGCCACCTCCACTGGACCTACCCGATGCGTGACTGTGCTTTAGGTAGCCCACCAGGACCGGGGTGAGCTGCTGCTGTCTCAGCGAAGCGATCTGGTCAAAGACGCTGCTCAGAGCCCCAACGCTATATGGGAAAGATCAGAACAAAAGGAAGGTAAGGACGATGCCTCTCTAACGTCGTCTCTCCACCCCTCACTAAAACAGCTTTAGAAAGGTCCTCGAGTTGTCAATGACAGTGCTGTGAGACCCGCTTTACATACAGCTGTGCAGCATTTGGGGAGCGCTACGTACATGACGTGGTATGCGTTGCAGTCTGCGTGTGATGTTGTTATCTGGAGCATCTCTGCAGTCAGGCTGGGCAGGAGAGGAGTCAGTTTCACAGTGAACCAGGAAACCCAGTCGTAGGTACCAAAGTATTCAAAATGAGGACTGATGACGGAGAAGGAAAAACTCATCATGATGTCCCTCACCACAGGATTGATGTCTAGCGCCTGGAGGAAATGTCAAGCAAACAAGAGCAACATTTCAGTCAAACAATTGCGTCACAAACGCCTTTGTCGGCTCTTTTGCCACACAGAGAAAAACACCCGTTCTAGCGTGCCAGCCTTAGTGATGAGAACATACCTGCGGTGTCCTGATGAGAACGGTCAAGAACTCATCGGTATCCTGGAAGGCATTGTCGCCGTTGAGACGTTCGAGGACCAAGTTGATCAGACCCACGTTGTTCAGCGCGCCAGATGTTAGTGTCAGTTGAGCAACCTGAGAAGCGCTCAGAAGGTCCAGCGCCTCAAACTGTAGGGGAGAAAATCAATAACAAGGTTTTTTAGTTTTTAGAAACAACATGCTTGCACAAAACGGTCACAGGAACGGCTGTGTAGCCTGGTGGTGGGCCACTCACGCTGCCAAAACCCTCGTTGAGCACGCGCAGGTCTTCGTAATCCACGTAGATGGAGAACTCGCCAAAGCTTTCCCGAAGCCAAGTGCTGAGGCTGCTGGTGTTGGAGCCACAGCCTGACCCTAAAGTGACAAAGCGCAGGAGAGACTCGTTAGATGTCGACAGACACAGAGCAAGCGCTGTCTTCCAGCACACGAGACCAAACAAAGAGCCGCCTCCACTGGACCTACCCGATGCGTGACTGTGCTTTAGGTAGCCCACCAGGACCGGGGTGAGCTGCTGCTGTCTCAGCGAAGCGATCTGGTCAAAGACGCTGCTCAGAGCCCCAACGCTATATGGGAAAGATCAGAACAAAAGGAAGGTAAGGACGATGCCTCTCTAACGTCGTCTCTCCACCCCTCACTAAAAACGCTTTAGAAAGGTCCTCGAGTTGTCAATGACAGTGCTGTGAGACCCGCTTTACATACAGCTGTGCAGCATTTGGGGAGCGCTACGTACATGACGTGGTATGCGTTGCAGTCTGCGTGTGATGTTGTTATCTGGAGCATCTCTGCAGTCAGGCTGGGCAGGAGAGGAGTCAGTTTCACAGTGAACCAGGAAACCCAGTCGTAGGTTCCAAAGTCTTCAAAATGAGGTCTGATGACGGAGAAGGAAAAACTCATCATGATGTCCCTCACCACAGGATTGATGTCTAGCGCCTAGAGGAAATGTCAAGCAAACAAGAGCAACATTTCAGTCAAACAATTGCGTCACAAACGCCTTTGTCGGCTCTTTTGCCACACAGAGAAAAACACCCGTTCTAGCGTGCCAGCCTTAGTGATGAGAACATACCTGCGGTGTACTGATGAGAACGGTCAAGAACTCATCGGTATCCTGGAAGGCATTGTCGCCGTTGAGACGTTCGAGGACCAAGTTGATCAGACCCACGTTGTTCAGCGCGCCAGATGTTAGTGTCAGTTGAGCAACCTGAGAAGCGCTCAGAAGGTCAAGCGCCTCAAACTGTAGGGGAGAAAATCAATAACAAGGTTTTTTATTTTTTAGAAACAACATGCTTGCACAAAACGGTCACAGGAACGGCTGTGTAGCCTGGTGGTGGGCCACTCACGCTGCCAAAACCCTCGTTGAGCACGCGCAGGTCTTCGTAATCCACGTAGATGGAGAACTCGCCAAAGCTTTCCCGAAGCCAAGTGCTGAGGCTGCTGGTGTTGGAGCCACAGTCTGACCCTAAAGTGACAAAGCGCAGGAGAGACTCGTTAGATGTCGACAGACACAGAGCAAGCGCTGTCTTCCAGCACACGAGACCAAACAAAGAGCCGCCTCCACTGGACCTACCCGATGCGTGACTGTGCTTTAGGTAGCCCACCAGGACCGGGGTGAGCTGCTGCTGTCTCAGCGAAGCGATCTGGTCAAAGACGCTGCTCAGAGCCCCAACGCTATATGGGAAAGATCAGAACAAAAGGAAGGTAAGGACGATGCCTCTCTAACGTCGTCTCTCCACCCCTCACTAAAACAGCTTTAGAAAGGTCCTCGAGTTGTCAATGACAGTGCTGTGAGACCCACTTTACACACAGCTGTGCAGCATTTGGGGAGCGCTACATACATGACGTGGTATGCGTTGCAGTCTGCGTGTGATGTTGTTATCTGGAGCATCTCTGCAGTCAGGCTGGGCAGGAGAGGAGTCAGTTTCACAGTGAACCAGGAAACCCAGTCGGAGGTTCCAAAGTCTTCAAAATGAGGACTGATGACGGAGAAGGAAAAACTCATCATGATGTCCCTCACCACAGGATTGATGTCTAGCGCCTGGAGGAAATGTCAAGCAAACAAGAGCAACATTTCAGTCAAACAATTGCGTCACAAACGCCTTTGTCGGCTCTTTTGCCACACAGAGAAAAACACCCGTTCTAGCGTGCCAGCCTTAGTGATGAGAACATACCTGCGGTGTCCTGATGAGAACGGTCAAGAACTCATCTGTATCCTGGAAGGCATTGTCGCCGTTGAGACGTTCGAGGACCAAGTTGATCAGACCCACGTTGTTCAGCGCGCCAGATGTTAGTGTCAGTTGAGCAACCTGAGAAGCGCTCAGAAGGTCCAGCGCCTCAAACTGTAGGGGAGAAAATCAATAACAAGGTTTTTTATTTTTTAGAAACAACATGCTCGCACAAAACGGTCACAGGAACGGCTGTGTAGCCTGGTGGTGGGCTACTCACGCTGCCAAAACCCTCGTTGAGCACGCGCAGGTCTTCGTAATCCACGTAGATGGAGAACTCGCCAAAGCTTTCCCGAAGCCAAGTGCTGAGGCTGCTGGTGTTGGAGCCACAGTCTGACCCTAAAGTGACAACGCGCAGGAGAGACTCGTTAGATGTAGACAGACACAGAGCAAGCGCTGTCTTCCAGCACACGAGACCAAACAAAGAGCCGCCTCCACTGGACCTACCCGATGCGTGACTGTGCTTTAGGTAGCCCACCAGGACCGGGGTGAGCTGCTGCTGTCTCAGCGAAGCGATCTGGTCAAAGACGCTGCTCAGAGCCCCAACGCTATATGGGAAAGATCAGAACAAAAGGAAGGTAAGGACGATGCCTCTCTAACGTCGTCTCTCCACCCCTCACTAAAACAGCTTTAGAAAGGTCCTCGAGTTGTCAATGACAGTGCTGTGAGACCCGCTTTACACACAGCTGTGCAGCATTTGGGGAGCACTACGTACATGACGTGGTATGTATTGCAGTCTGCGTGTGATGTTGTTATCTGGAGCATCTCTGCAGTCAGGCTGGGCAGGAGAGGAGTCAGTTTCACAGTGAACCAGGAAACCCAGTCGGAGGTTCCAAAGTCTTCAAAATGAGGACTGATGACGGAGAAGGAAAAACTCATCATGATGTCCCTCACCACAGGATTGATGTCTAGCGCCTGGAGGAAATGTCAAGCAAACAAGAGCAACATTTCAGTCAAACAATTGCGTCACAAACGCCTTTGTCGGCTCTTTTGCCACACAGAGAAAAACACCCGTTCTAGCGTGCCAGCCTTAGTGATGAGAACATACCTGCGGTGTCCTGATGAGAACGGTCAAGAACTCATCTGTATCCTGGAAGGCATTGTCGCCGTTGAGACGTTCGAGGACCAAGTTGATCAGACCCACGTTGTTCAGCGCGCCAGATGTTAGTGTCAGTTGAGCAACCTGAGAAGCGCTCAGAAGGTCCAGCGCCTCAAACTGTAGGGGAGAAAATCAATAACAAGGTTTTTTATTTTTTAGAAACAACATGCTCGCACAAAACAGTCACAGGAACGGCTGTGTAGCCTGGTGGTGGGCCACTCACGCTGCCAAAACCCTCGTTGAGCACGCGCAGGTCTTCGTAATCCACGTAGATGGAGAACTCGCCAAAGCTTTCCCGAAGCCAAGTGCTGAGGCTGCTGGTGTTGGAGCCACAGCCTGACCCTAAAGTGACAAAGCGCAGGAGAGACTCGTTAGATGTCGACAGACACAGAGCAAGCGCTGTCTTCCAGCACACGAGACCAAACAAAGAGCCACCTCCACTGGACCTACCCGATGCGTGACTGTGCTTTAGGTAGCCCACCAGGACCGGGGTGAGCTGCTGCTGTCTCAGCGAAGCGATCTGGTCAAAGACGCTGCTCAGAGCCCCAACGCTATATGGGAAAGATCAGAACAAAAGGAAGGTAAGGACGATGCCTCTCTAACGTCGTCTCTCCACCCCTCACTAAAACAGCTTTAGAAAGGTCCTCGAGTTGTCAATGACAGTGCTGTGAGACCCACTTTACACACAGCTGTGCAGCATTTGGGGAGCGCTACGTACATGACGTGGTATGCGTTGCAGTCTACGTGTGATGTTGTTATCTGGAGCATCTCTGCAGTCAGGCTGGGCAGGAGAGGAGTCAGTTTCACAGTGAACCAGGAAACCCAGTCGGAGGTTCCAAAGTCTTCAAAATGAGGACTGATGACGGAGAAGGAAAAACTCATCATGATGTCCCTCACCACAGGATTGATGTCTAGCGCCTGGAGGAAATGTCAAGCAAACAAGAGCAACATTTCAGTCAAACATTTGCGTCACAAACGCCTTTGTCGGCTCTTTTGCCACATAGAGAAAAACACCCGTTCTAGCGTGCCAGCCTTAGTGATGAGAACATACCTGCGGTGTCCTGATGAGAACGGTCAAGAACTCATCTGTATCCTGGAAGGCATTGTCGCCGTTGAGACGTTCGAGGACCAAGTTGATCAGACCCACGTTGTTCAGCGCGCCAGATGTTATTGTCAGTTGAGCAACCTGAGAAGCGCTCAGAAGGTCCAGCGCCTCAAACTGTAGGGGAGAAAATCAATAACAAGGTTTTTTATTTTTTAGAAACAACATGCTCGCACAAAACGGTCACAGGAACGGCTGTGTAGCCTGGTGGTGGGCCACTCACGCTGCCAAAACCCTCGTTGAGCATGCGCAGGTCTTCGTAATCCACGTAGATGGAAAACTCGCCAAAGCTTTCCCGAAGCCAAGTGCTGAGGCTGCTGGTGTTGGAGCCACAGCCTGACCCTAAAGTGACAAAGCGCAGGAGAGACTCGTTAGATGTCGACAGACACAGAGCAAGCGCTGTCTTCCAGCACACGAGACCAAACAAAGAGCCGCCTCCACTGGACCTACCCGATGCGTGACTGTGCTTTAGGTAGCCCACCAGGACCGTGGTGAGCTGCTGCTGTCTCAGCGAAGCGATCTGGTCAAAGACGCTGCTCAGAGCCCCAACGCTATATGGGAAAGATCAGAACAAAAGGAAGGTAAGGACGATGCCTCTCTAACGTCGTCTCTCCACCCCTCACAAAAAAAGCTTTAGAAAGGTCCTCGAGTTGTCAATGACAGTGCTGTGAGACCCGCTTTACACACAGCTGTGCAGCATTTGGGGAGCGCTACGTACATGACGTGGTATGTATTGCAGTCTGCGTGTGATGTTGTTATCTGGAGCATCTCTGCAGTCAGGCTGGGCAGGAGAGGAGTCAGTTTCACAGTGAACCAGGAAACCCAGTCGGAGGTTCCAAAGTCTTCAAAATGAGGACTGATGACGGAGAAGGAAAAACTCATCATGATGTCCCTCACCACAGGATTGATGTCTAGCGCCTGGAGGAAATGTCAAGCAAACAAGAGCAACATTTCAGTCAAACAATTGCGTCACAAACGCCTTTGTCGGCTCTTTTGCCACACAGAGAAAAACACCCGTTCTAGCGTGCCAGCCTTAGTGATGAGAACATACCTGCGGTGTCCTGATGAGAACGGTCAAGAACTCATCTGTATCCTGGAAGGCATTGTCACCGTTGAGACGTTCGAGGACCAAGTTGATCAGACCCACGTTGTTCAGCGCGCCAGATGTTAGTGTCAGTTGAGCAACCTGAGAAGCGCTCAGAAGGTCCAGCGCCTCAAACTGTAGGGGAGAAAATCAATAACAAGGTTTTTTATTTTTTAGAAACAACATGCTCGCACAAAACAGTCACAGGAACGGCTGTGTAGCCTGGTGGTGGGCCACTCACGCTGCCAAAACCCTCGTTGAGCACGCGCAGGTCTTCGTAATCCACGTAGATGGAGAACTCGCCAAAGCTTTCCCGAAGCCAAGTGCTGAGGCTGCTGGTGTTGGAGCCACAGCCTGACCCTAAAGTGACAAAGCGCAGGAGAGACTCGTTAGATGTAGACAGACACAGAGCAAGCGCTGTCTTCCAGCACACGAGACCAAACAAAGAGCCGCCTCCACTGGACCTACCCGATGCGTGACTGTGCTTTAGGTAGCCCACCAGGACCGGGGTGAGCTGCTGCTGTCTCAGCGAAGCGATCTGGTCAAAGACGCTGCTCAGAGCCCCAACGCTATATGGGAAAGATCAGAACAAAAGGAAGGTAAGGACGATGCCTCTCTAACGTCGTCTCTCCACCCCTCACTAAAACAGCTTTAGAAAGGTCCTCGAGTTGTCAATGACAGTGCTGTGAGACCCATTTTTAAACACAGCTGTGCAGCATTTGGGGAG
Source organism: Gobio gobio (assembly GCF_949357685.1). Lineage (NCBI taxonomy): Eukaryota > Metazoa > Chordata > Actinopteri > Cypriniformes > Gobionidae > Gobio > Gobio gobio. The sequence continues at coordinate 93,938 of NW_027645772.1, forward strand.
CGCTACGTACATGACGTGGTATGCGTTGCAGTCTGCGTGTGATGTTGTTATCTGGAGCATCTCTGCAGTCAGGCTGGGCAGGAGAGGAGTCAGTTTCACAGTGAACCAGGAAACCCAGTCGGAGGTTCCAAAGTCTTCAAAATGAGGACTGATGACGGAGAAGGAAAAACTCATCATGATGTCCCTCACCACAGGATTGATGTCTAGCGCCTGGAGGAAATGTCAAGCAAACAAGAGCAACATTTCAGTCAAACAATTGCGTCACAAACGCCTTTGTCGGCTCTTTTGCCACATAGAGAAAAACACCCGTTCTAGCGTGCCAGCCTTAGTGATGAGAACATACCTGCGGTGTCCTGATGAGAACGGTCAAGAACTCATCTGTATCCTGGAAGGCATTGTCGCCGTTGAGACGTTCGAGGACCAAGTTGATCAGACCCACGTTGTTCAGCGCGCCAGATGTTATTGACAGTTGAGCAACCTGAGAAGCGCTCAGAAGGTCCAGCGCCTCAAACTGTAGGGGAGAAAATCAATAACAAGGTTTTTTATTTTTTAGAAACAACATGCTCGCACAAAACGGTCACAGGAACGGCTGTGTAGCCTGGTGGTGGGCCACTCACGCTGCCAAAACCCTCGTTGAGCACGCGCAGGTCTTCGTAATCCACGTAGATGGAGAACTCGCCAAAGCTTTCCCAAAGCCAAGTGCTGAGGCTGCTGGTGTTGGAGCCACAGCCTGACCCTAAAGTGACAAAGCGCAGGAGAGACTCGTTAGATGTCGACAGACACAGAGCAAGCGCTGTCTTCCAGCACACGAGACCAAACAAAGAGCCGCCTCCACTGGACCTACCCGATGCGTGACTGTGCTTTAGGTAGCCCACCAGGACCGGGGTGAGCTGCTGCTGTCTCAGCGAAGCGATCTGGTCAAAGACGCTGCTCAGAGCCCCAACGCTATATGGGAAAGATCAGAACAAAAGGAAGGTAAGGACGATGCCTCTCTAACGTCGTCTCTCCACCCCTCACTAAAACAGCTTTAGAAAGGTCCTCGAGTTGTCAATGACAGTGCTGTGGGACCCACTTTACACACAGCTGTGCAGCATTTGGGGAGCGCTACGTACATGACGTGGTATGCGTTGCAGTCTGCGTGTGATGTTGTTATCTGGAGCATCTCTGCAGTCAGGCTGGGCAGGAGAGGAGTCAGTTTCACAGTGAACCAGGAAACCCAGTCGGAGGTTCCAAAGTCTTCAAAATGAGGACTGATGACGGAGAAGAAAAAACTCATCATGATATCCCTCACCACAGGATTGATGTCTAGCGCCTGGAGGAAATGTCAAGCAAACAAGAGCAACATTTTAGTCAAACAATTGCGTCACAAACGCCTTTGTCGGCTCTTTTGCCACACAGAGAAAAACACCCGTTCTAGCGTGCCAGCCTTAGTGATGAGAACATACCTGCGGTGTCCTGATGAGAACGGTCAAGAACTCATCTGTATCCTGGAAGGCATTGTCGCCGTTGAGACGTTCGAGGACCAAGTTGATCAGACCCACGTTGTTCAGCGCGCCAGATGTTATTGTCAGTTGAGCAACCTGAGAAGCGCTCAGAAGGTCCAGCGCCTCAAACTGTAGGGGAGAAAATCAATAACAAGGTTTTTTATTTTTTAGAAACAACATGCTCGCACAAAACGGTCACAGGAACGGCTGTGTAGCCTGGTGGTGGGCCACTCACGCTGCCAAAACCCTCGTTGAGCATGCGCAGGTCTTCGTAATCCACGTAGATGGAAAACTCGCCAAAGCTTTCCCGAAGCCAAGTGCTGAGGCTGCTGGTGTTGGAGCCACAGCCTGACCCTAAAGTGACAAAGCGCAGGAGAGACTCGTTAGATGTCGACAGACACAGAGCAAGCGCTGTCTTCCAGCACACGAGACCAAACAAAGAGCCGCCTCCACTGGACCTACCCGATGCGTGACTGTGCTTTAGGTAGCCCACCAGGACCGGGGTGAGCTGCTGCTGTCTCAGCGAAGCGATCTGGTCAAAGACGCTGCTCAGAGCCCCAACGCTATATGGGAAAGATCAGAACAAAAGGAAGGTAAGGACGATGCCTCTCTAACGTCGTCTCTCCACCCCTCACAAAAAAAGCTTTAGAAAGGTCCTCGAGTTGTCAATGACAGTGCTGTGAGACCCGCTTTACACACAGCTGTGCAGCATTTGGGGAGCGCTACGTACATGACGTGGTATGCGTTGCAGTCTGCGTGTGATGTTGTTATCTGGAGCATCTCTGCAGTCAGGCTGGGCAGGAGAGGAGTCAGTTTCACAGTGAACCAGGAAACCCAGTCGGAGGTTCCAAAGTCTTCAAAATGAGGACTGATGACGGAGAAGAAAAAACTCATCATGATATCCCTCACCACAGGATTGATGTCTAGCGCCTGGAGGAAATGTCAAGCAAACAAGAGCAACATTTTAGTCAAACAATTGCGTCACAAACGCCTTTGTCGGCTCTTTTGCCACACAGAGAAAAACACCCGTTCTAGCGTGCCAGCCTTAGTGATGAGAACATACCTGCGGTGTCCTGATGAGAACGGTCAAGAACTCATCTGTATCCTGGAAGGCATTGTCGCCGTTGAGACGTTCGAGGACCAAGTTGATCAGACCCACGTTGTTCAGCGCGCCAGATGTTATTGTCAGTTGAGCAACCTGAGAAGCGCTCAGAAGGTCCAGCGCCTCAAACTGTAGGGGAGAAAATCAATAACAAGGTTTTTTATTTTTTAGAAACAACATGCTCGCACAAAACAGTCACAGGAACGGCTGTGTAGCCTGGTGGTGGGCCACTCACGCTGCCAAAACCCTCGTTGAGCATGCGCAGGTCTTCGTAATCCACGTAGATGGAAAACTCGCCAAAGCTTTCCCGAAGCCAAGTGCTGAGGCTGCTGGTGTTGGAGCCACAGCCTGACCCTAAAGTGACAAAGCGCAGGAGAGACTCGTTAGATGTCGACAGACACAGAGCAAGCGCTGTCTTCCAGCACACGAGACCAAACAAAGAGCCGCCTCCACTGGACCTACCCGATGCGTGACTGTGCTTTAGGTAGCCCACCAGGACCGGGGTGAGCTGCTGCTGTCTCAGCGAAGCGATCTGGTCAAAGACGCTGCTCAGAGCCCCAACGCTATATGGGAAAGATCAGAACAAAAGGAAGGTAAGGACGATGCCTCTCTAACGTCGTCTCTCCACCCCTCACAAAAAAAGCTTTAGAAAGGTCCTCGAGTTGTCAATGACAGTGCTGTGAGACCCGCTTTACACACAGCTGTGCAGCATTTGGGGAGCGCTACGTACATGACGTGGTATGTATTGCAGTCTGCGTGTGATGTTGTTATCTGGAGCATCTCTGCAGTCAGGCTGGGCAGGAGAGGAGTCAGTTTCACAGTGAACCAGGAAACCCAGTCGGAGGTTCCAAAGTCTTCAAAATGAGGACTGATGACGGAGAAGGAAAAACTCATCATGATGTCCCTCACCACAGGATTGATGTCTAGCGCCTGGAGGAAATGTCAAGCAAACAAGAGCAACATTTCAGTCAAACAATTGCGTCACAAACGCCTTTGTCGGCTCTTTTGCCACACAGAGAAAAACACCCGTTCTAGCGTGCCAGCCTTAGTGATGAGAACATACCTGCGGTGTCCTGATGAGAACGGTCAAGAACTCATCTGTATCCTGGAAGGCATTGTCACCGTTGAGACGTTCGAGGACCAAGTTGATCAGACCCACGTTGTTCAGCGCGCCAGATGTTAGTGTCAGTTGAGCAACCTGAGAAGCGCTCAGAAGGTCCAGCGCCTCAAACTGTAGGGGAGAAAATCAATAACAAGGTTTTTTATTTTTTAGAAACAACATGCTCGCACAAAACAGTCACAGGAACGGCTGTGTAGCCTGGTGGTGGGCCACTCACGCTGCCAAAACCCTCGTTGAGCACGCGCAGGTCTTCGTAATCCACGTAGATGGAGAACTCGCCAAAGCTTTCCCGAAGCCAAGTGCTGAGGCTGCTGGTGTTGGAGCCACAGCCTGACCCTAAAGTGACAAAGCGCAGGAGAGACTCGTTAGATGTAGACAGACACAGAGCAAGCGCTGTCTTCCAGCACACGAGACCAAACAAAGAGCCGCCTCCACTGGACCTACCCGATGCGTGACTGTGCTTTAGGTAGCCCACCAGGACCGGGGTGAGCTGCTGCTGTCTCAGCGAAGCGATCTGGTCAAAGACGCTGCTCAGAGCCCCAACGCTATATGGGAAAGATCAGAACAAAAGGAAGGTAAGGACGATGCCTCTCTAACGTCGTCTCTCCACCCCTCACTAAAACAGCTTTAGAAAGGTCCTCGAGTTGTCAATGACAGTGCTGTGAGACCCATTTTTAAACACAGCTGTGCAGCATTTGGGGAGCGCTACGTACATGACGTGGTATGCGTTGCAGTCTGCGTGTGATGTTGTTATCTGGAGCATCTCTGCAGTCAGGCTGGGCAGGAGAGGAGTCAGTTTCACAGTGAACCAGGAAACCCAGTCGGAGGTTCCAAAGTCTTCAAAATGAGGACTGATGACGGAGAAGGAAAAACTCATCATGATGTCCCTCACCACAGGATTGATGTCTAGCGCCTGGAGGAAATGTCAAGCCAACAAGAGCAACATTTCAGTCAAACAATTGCGTCACAAACGCCTTTGTCGGCTCTTTTGCCACACAGAGAAAAACACCCGTTCTAGCGTGCCAGCCTTAGTGATGAGAACATACCTGCGGTGTCCTGATGAGAACGGTCAAGAACTCATCGGTATCCTGGAAGGCATTGTCGCCGTTGAGACGTTCGAGGACCAAGTTGATCAGACCCACGTTGTTCAGCGCGCCAGATGTTAGTGTCAGTTGAGCAACCTGAGAAGCGCTCAGAAGGTCAAGCGCCTCAAACTGTAGGGGAGAAAATCAATAACAAGGTTTTTTATTTTTTAGAAACAACATGCTTGCACAAAACGGTCACAGGAACGGCTGTGTAGCCTGGTGGTGGGCCACTCACGCTGCCAAAACCCTCGTTGAGCACGCGCAGGTCTTCGTAATCCACGTAGATGGAGAACTCGCCAAAGCTTTCCCGAAGCCAAGTGCTGAGGCTGCTGGTGTTGGAGCCACAGTCTGACCCTAAAGTGACAAAGCGCAGGAGAGACTCGTTAGATGTCGACAGACACAGAGCAAGCGCTGTCTTCCAGCACACGAGACCAAACAAAGAGCCGCCTCCACTGGACCTACCCGATGCGTGACTGTGCTTTAGGTAGCCCACCAGGACCGGGGTGAGCTGCTGCTGTCTCAGCGAAGCGATCTGGTCAAAGACGCTGCTCAGAGCCCCAACGCTATATGGGAAAGATCAGAACAAAAGGAAGGTAAGGACGATGCCTCTCTAACGTCGTCTCTCCACCCCTCACTAAAACAGCTTTAGAAAGGTCCTCGAGTTGTCAATGACAGTGCTGTGAGACCCACTTTACACACAGCTGTGCAGCATTTGGGGAGCGCTACATACATGACGTGGTATGCGTTGCAGTCTGCGTGTGATGTTGTTATCTGGAGCATCTCTGCAGTCAGGCTGGGCAGGAGAGGAGTCAGTTTCACAGTGAACCAGGAAACCCAGTCGGAGGTTCCAAAGTCTTCAAAATGAGGACTGATGACGGAGAAGGAAAAACTCATCATGATGTCCCTCACCACAGGATTGATGTCTAGCGCCTGGAGGAAATGTCAAGCAAACAAGAGCAACATTTCAGTCAAACAATTGCGTCACAAACGCCTTTGTCGGCTCTTTTGCCACACAGAGAAAAACACCCGTTCTAGCGTGCCAGCCTTAGTGATGAGAACATACCTGCGGTGTCCTGATGAGAACAGTCAAGAACTCATCTGTATCCTGGAAGGCATTGTCGCCGTTGAGACGTTCGAGGACCAAGTTGATCAGACCCACGTTGTTCAGCGCGCCAGATGTTAGTGTCAGTTGAGCAACCTGAGAAGCGCTCAGAAGGTCCAGCGCCTCAAACTGTAGGGGAGAAAATCAATAACAAGGTTTTTTATTTTTTAGAAACAACATGCTCGCACAAAACGGTCACAGGAACGGCTGTGTAGCCTGGTGGTGGGCTACTCACGCTGCCAAAACCCTCGTTGAGTACGCGCAGGTCTTCGTAATCCACGTAGATGGAGAACTCGCCAAAGCTTTCCCGAAGCCAAGTGCTGAGGCTGCTGGTGTTGGAGCCACAGTCTGACCCTAAAGTGACAACGCGCAGGAGAGACTCGTTAGATGTAGACAGACACAGAGCAAGCGCTGTCTTCCAGCACACGAGACCAAACAAAGAGCCGCCTCCACTGGACCTACCCGATGCGTGACTGTGCTTTAGGTAGCCCACCAGGACCGGGGTGAGCTGCTGCTGTCTCAGCGAAGCGATCTGGTCAAAGACGCTGCTCAGAGCACCAACGCTATATGGGAAAGAACAGAACAAAATGAAGGTAAGGAAGATGCCTGTCTAAAGTCGTCTCTCCACCCCTCACTAAAACAGCTTTAGAAAGGTCCTCGAGTTGTCAATGACAGTGCTGTGAGACCCGCTTTACACACAGCTGTGCAGCATTTGGGGAGCGCTACGTACATGACGTGGTATGCGTTGCAGTCTGCGTGTGATGTTGTTATCTGGAGCATCTCTGCAGTCAGGCTGGGCAGGAGAGGAGTCAGTTTCACAGTGAACCAGGAAACCCAGTCGGAGGTTCCAAAGTCTTCAAAATGAGGACTGATGACGGAGAAGGAAAAACTCATCATGATGTCCCTCACCACAGGATTGATGTCTAGCGCCTGGAGGAAATGTCAAGCAAACAAGAGCAACATTTCAGTCAAACAATTGCGTCACAAACGCCTTTGTCGGCTCTTTTGCCACACAGAGAAAAACACCCGTTCTAGCGTGCCAGCCTTAGTGATGAGAACATACCTGCGGTGTCCTGATGAGAACGGTCAAGAACTCATCGGTATCCTGGAAGGCATTGTCGCCGTTGAGACGTTCGAGGACCAAGTTGATCAGACCCACGTTGTTCAGCGCGCCAGATGTTAGTGTCAGTTGAGCAACCTGAGAAGCGCTCAGAAGGTCCAGCGCCTCAAACTGTAGGGGAGAAAATCAATAACAAGGTTTTTTATTTTTTAGAAACAACATGCTTGCACAAAACGGTCACAGGAACGGCTGTGTAGCCTGGTGGTGGGCCACTCACGCTGCCAAAACCCTCGTTGAGCACGCGCAGGTCTTCGTAATCCACGTAGATGGAGAACTCGCCAAAGCTTTCCCGAAGCCAAGTGCTGAGGCTGCTGGTGTTGGAGCCACAGCCTGACCCTAAAGTGACAAAGCGCAGGAGAGACTCGTTAGATGTCGACAGACACAGAGCACGCGCTGTCTTCCAGCACAGGAGACCAAACAAAGAGCCACCTCCACTGGACCTACCCGATGCGTGACTGTGCTTTAGGTAGCCCACCAGGACCGGGGTGAACTGCTGCTGTCTCAGCGAAGCGATCTGGTCAAAGACGCTGCTCAGAGCCCCAACGCTATATGGGAAAGATCAGAACAAAAGGAAGGTAAGGACGATGCCTCTCTAACGTCGTCTCTCCACCCCTCACTAAAACAGCTTTAGAAAGGTCCTCGAGTTGTCAATGACAGTGCTGTGAGACCCGCTTTACACACAGCTGTGCAGCATTTGGGGAGCGCTACGTACATGACGTGGTATGTATTGCAGTCTGCGTGTGATGTTGTTATCTGGAGCATCTCTGCAGTCAGGCTGGGCAGGAGAGGAGTCAGTTTCACAGTGAACCAGGAAACCCAGTCGGAGGTTCCAAAGTCTTCAAAATGAGGACTGATGATGGAGAAGGAAAAACTCATCATGATGTCCCTCACCACAGGATTGATGTCTAGCGCCTGGAGGAAATGTCAAGCAAACAAGAGCAACATTTCAGTCAAACAATTGCGTCACAAACGCCTTTGTCGGCTCTTTTGCCACACAGAGAAAAACACCCGTTCTAGCGTGCCAGCCTTAGTGATGAGAACATACCTGCGGTGTCCTGATGAGAACGGTCAAGAACTCATCTGTATCCTGGAAGGCATTGTCGCCGTTGAGACGTTCGAGGACCAAGTTGATCAGACCCACGTTGTTCAGCGCGCCAGATGTTAGTGTCAGTTGAGCAACCTGAGAAGCGCTCAGAAGGTCCAGCGCCTCAAACTGTAGGGGAGAAAATCAATAACAAGGTTTTTTATTTTTTAGAAACAACATGCTCGCACAAAACGGTCACAGGAACGGCTGTGTAGCCTGGTGGTGGGCTACTCACGCTGCCAAAACCCTCGTTGAGTACGCGCAGGTCTTCGTAATCCACGTAGATGGAGAACTCGCCAAAGCTTTCCCGAAGCCAAGTGCTGAGGCTGCTGGTGTTGGAGCCACAGTCTGACCCTAAAGTGACAACGCGCAGGAGAGACTCGTTAGATGTAGACAGACACAGAGCAAGCGCTGTCTTCCAGCACACGAGACCAAACAAAGAGCCGCCTCCACTGGACCTACCCGATGCGTGACTGTGCTTTAGGTAGCCCACCAGGACCGGGGTGAGCTGCTGCTGTCTCAGCGAAGCGATCTGGTCAAAGACGCTGCTCAGAGCACCAACGCTATATGGGAAAGAACAGAACAAAATGAAGGTAAGGAAGATGCCTGTCTAAAGTCGTCTCTCCACCCCTCACTAAAACAGCTTTAGAAAGGTCCTCGAGTTGTCAATGACAGTGCTGTGAGACCCGCTTTACACACAGCTGTGCAGCATTTGGGGAGCGCTACGTACATGACGTGGTATGCGTTGCAGTCTGCGTGTGATGTTGTTATCTGGAGCATCTCTGCAGTCAGGCTGGGCAGGAGAGGAGTCAGTTTCACAGTGAACCAGGAAACCCAGTCGGAGGTTCCAAAGTCTTCAAAATGAGGACTGATGACGGAGAAGGAAAAACTCATCATGATGTCCCTCACCACAGGATTGATGTCTAGCGCCTGGAGGAAATGTCAAGCAAACAAGAGCAACATTTCAGTCAAACAATTGCGTCACAAACGCCTTTGTCGGCTCTTTTGCCACACAGAGAAAAACACCCGTTCTAGCGTGCCAGCCTTAGTGATGAGAACATACCTGCGGTGTCCTGATGAGAACGGTCAAGAACTCATCGGTATCCTGGAAGGCATTGTCGCCGTTGAGACGTTCGAGGACCAAGTTGATCAGACCCACGTTGTTCAGCGCGCCAGATGTTAGTGTCAGTTGAGCAACCTGAGAAGCGCTCAGAAGGTCCAGCGCCTCAAACTGTAGGGGAGAAAATCAATAACAAGGTTTTTTATTTTTTAGAAACAACATGCTTGCACAAAACGGTCACAGGAACGGCTGTGTAGCCTGGTGGTGGGCCACTCACGCTGCCAAAACCCTCGTTGAGCACGCGCAGGTCTTCGTAATCCACGTAGATGGAGAACTCGCCAAAGCTTTCCCGAAGCCAAGTGCTGAGGCTGCTGGTGTTGGAGCCACAGCCTGACCCTAAAGTGACAAAGCGCAGGAGAGACTCGTTAGATGTCGACAGACACAGAGCACGCGCTGTCTTCCAGCACAGGAGACCAAACAAAGAGCCACCTCCACTGGACCTACCCGATGCGTGACTGTGCTTTAGGTAGCCCACCAGGACCGGGGTGAACTGCTGCTGTCTCAGCGAAGCGATCTGGTCAAAGACGCTGCTCAGAGCCCCAACGCTATATGGGAAAGATCAGAACAAAAGGAAGGTAAGGACGATGCCTCTCTAACGTCGTCTCTCCACCCCTCACTAAAACAGCTTTAGAAAGGTCCTCGAGTTGTCAATGACAGTGCTGTGAGACCCGCTTTACACACAGCTGTGCAGCATTTGGGGAGCGCTACGTACATGACGTGGTATGTATTGCAGTCTGCGTGTGATGTTGTTATCTGGAGCATCTCTGCAGTCAGGCTGGGCAGGAGAGGAGTCAGTTTCACAGTGAACCAGGAAACCCAGTCGGAGGTTCCAAAGTCTTCAAAATGAGGACTGATGATGGAGAAGGAAAAACTCATCATGATGTCCCTCACCACAGGATTGATGTCTAGCGCCTGGAGGAAATGTCAAGCAAACAAGAGCAACATTTCAGTCAAACAATTGCGTCACAAACGCCTTTGTCGGCTCTTTTGCCACACAGAGAAAAACACCCGTTCTAGCGTGCCAGCCTTAGTGATGAGAACATACCTGCGGTGTCCTGATGAGAACGGTCAAGAACTCATCTGTATCCTGGAAGGCATTGTCGCCGTTGAGACGTTCGAGGACCAAGTTGATCAGACCCACGTTGTTCAGCGCGCCAGATGTTAGTGTCAGTTGAGCAACCTGAGAAGCGCTCAGAAGGTCCAGCGCCTCAAACTGTAGGGGAGAAAATCAATAACAAGGTTTTTTATTTTTTAGAAACAACATGCTCGCACAAAACAGTCACAGGAACGGCTGTGTAGCCTGGTGGTGGGCCACTCACGCTGCCAAAACCCTCGTTGAGCACGCGCAGGTCTTCGTAATCCACGTAGATGGAGAACTCGCCAAAGCTTTCCCGAAGCCAAGTGCTGAGGCTGCTGGTGTTGGAGCCACAGCCTGACCCTAAAGTGACAAAGCGCAGGAGAGACTCGTTAGATGTCGACAGACACAGAGCAAGCGCTGTCTTCCAGCACACGAGACCAAACAAAGAGCCGCCTCCACTGGACCTACCCGATGCGTGACTGTGCTTTAGGTAGCCCACCAGGACCGGGGTGAGCTGCTGCTGTCTCAGCGAAGCGATCTGGTCAAAGACGCTGCTCAGAGCCCCAACGCTATATGGGAAAGATCAGAACAAAAGGAAGGTAAGGACGATGCCTCTCTAACGTCGTCTCTCCACCCCTCACTAAAACAGCTTTAGAAAGGTCCTCGAGTTGTCAATGACAGTGCTGTGAGACCCGCTTTACACACAGCTGTGCAGCATTTGGGGAGCGCTACGTACATGACGTGGTATGCGTTGCAGTCTGCGTGTGATGTTGTTATCTGGAGCATCTCTGCAGTCAGGCTGGGCAGGAGAGGAGTCAGTTTCACAGTGAACCAGGAAACCCAGTCGGAGGTTCCAAAGTCTTCAAAATGAGGACTGATGACGGAGAAGGAAAAACTCATCATGATGTCCCTCACCACAGGATTGATGTCTAGTGCCTGGAGGAAATGTCAAGCAAACAAGAGCAACATTTCAGTCAAACAATTGCGTCACAAACGCCTTTGTCGGCTCTTTTGCCACACAGAGAAAAACACCCGTTCTAGCGTGCCAGCCTTAGTGATGAGAACATACCTGCGGTGTCCTGATGAGAACGGTCAAGAACTCATCTGTATCCTGGAAGGCATTGTCGCCGTTGAGACGTTCGAGGACCAAGTTGATCAGACCCACGTTGTTCAGCGCGCCAGATGTTAGTGTCAGTTGAGCAACCTGAGAAGCGCTCAGAAGGTCCAGCGCCTCAAACTGTAGGGGAGAAAATCAATAAAAAGGTTTTTTATTTTTTAGAAACAACATGCTTGCACAAAACGGTCACAGGAACGGCTGTGTAGCCTGGTGGTGGGCCACTCACGCTGCCAAAACCCTCGTTGAGCACGCGCAGGTCTTCGTAATCCACGTAGATGGAGAACTCGCCAAAGCTTTCCCGAAGCCAAGTGCTGAGGCTGCTGGTGTTGGAGCCACAGCCTGACCCTAAAGTGACAAAGCGCAGGAGAGACTCGTTAGATGTCGACAGACACAGAGCAAGCGCTGTCATCCAGCACACGAGACCAAACAAAGAGCCACCTCCACTGGACCTACCCGATGCGTGACTGTGCTTTAGGTAGCCCACCAGGACCGGGGTGAGCTGCTGCTGTCTCAGCGAAGCGATCTGGTCAAAGACGCTGCTCAGAGCCCCAACGCTATATGGGAAAGATCAGAACAAAAGGAAGGTAAGGACGATGCCTCTCTAACGTCGTCTCTCCACCCCTCACTAAAACAGCTTTAGAAAGGTCCTCGAGTTGTCAATGACAGTGCTGTGAGACCCACTTTACACACAGCTGTGCAGCATTTGGGGAGCGCTACGTACATGACGTGGTATGCGTTGCAGTCTACGTGTGATGTTGTTATCTGGAGCATCTCTGCAGTCAGGCTGGGCAGGAGAGGAGTCAGTTTCACAGTGAACCAGGAAACCCAGTCGGAGGTTCCAAAGTCTTCAAAATGAGGACTGATGACGGAGAAGGAAAAACTCATCATGATGTCCCTCACCACAGGATTGATGTCTAGCGCCTGGAGGAAATGTCAAGCAAACAAGAGCAACATTTCAGTCAAACATTTGCGTCACAAACGCCTTTGTCGGCTCTTTTGCCACATAGAGAAAAACACCCGTTCTAGCGTGCCAGCCTTAGTGATGAGAACATACCTGCGGTGTCCTGATGAGAACGGTCAAGAACTCATCTGTATCCTGGAAGGCATTGTCGCCGTTGAGACGTTCGAGGACCAAGTTGATCAGACCCACGTTGTTCAGCGCGCCAGATGTTATTGTCAGTTGAGCAACCTGAGAAGCGCTCAGAAGGTCCAGCGCCTCAAACTGTAGGGGAGAAAATCAATAACAAGGTTTTTTATTTTTTAGAAACAACATGCTCGCACAAAACGGTCACAGGAACGGCTGTGTAGCCTGGTGGTGGGCCACTCACGCTGCCAAAACCCTCGTTGAGCACGCGCAGGTCTTCGTAATCCACGTAGATGGAGAACTCGCCAAAGCTTTCCCGAAGCCAAGTGCTGAGGCTGCTGGTGTTGGAGCCACAGCCTGACCCTAAAGTGACAAAGCGCAGGAGAGACTCGTTAGATGTCGACAGACACAGAGCAAGCGCTGTCTTCCAGCACACGAGACCAAACAAAGAGCCGCCTCCACTGGACCTACCCGATGCGTGACTGTGCTTTAGGTAGCCCACCAGGACCGGGGTGAGCTGCTGCTGTCTCAGCGAAGCGATCTGGTCAAAGACGCTGCTCAGAGCCCCAACGCTATATGGGAAAGATCAGAACAAAAGGAAGGTAAGGACGATGCCTCTCTAACGTCGTCTCTCCACCCCTCACTAAAACAGCTTTAGAAAGGTCCTCGAGTTGTCAATGACAGTGCTGTGAGACCCATTTTTAAACACAGCTGTGCAGCATTTGGGGAGCGCTACGTACATGACGTGGTATGCGTTGCAGTCTGCGTGTGATGTTGTTATCTGGAGCATCTCTGCAGTCAGGCTGGGCAGGAGAGGAGTCAGTTTCACAGTGAACCAGGAAACCCAGTCGGAGGTTCCAAAGTCTTCAAAATGAGGACTGATGACGGAGAAGGAAAAACTCATCATGATGTCCCTCACCACAGGATTGATGTCTAGCGCCTGGAGGAAATGTCAAGCAAACAAGAGCAACATTTCAGTCAAACAATTGCGTCACAAACGCCTTTGTCGGCTCTTTTGCCACACAGAGAAAAACACCCGTTCTAGCGTGCAAGCCTTAGTGATGAGAACATACCTGCGGTGTCCTGATGAGAACGGTCAAGAACTCATCTGTATCCTGGAAGGCATTGTCGCCGTTGAGACGTTCGAGGACCAAGTTGATCAGACCCACGTTGTTCAGCGCGCCAGATGTTATTGTCAGTTGAGCAACCTGAGAAGCGCTCAGAAGGTCCAGCGCCTCAAACTGTAGGGGAGAAAATCAATAACAAGGTTTTTTATTTTTTAGAAACAACATGCTCGCACAAAACGGTCACAGGAACGGCTGTGTAGCCTGGTGGTGGGCCACTCACGCTGCCAAAACCCTCGTTGAGCACGCGCAGGTCTTCGTAATCCACGTAGATGGAGAACTCGCCAAAGCTTTCCCGAAGCCAAGTGCTGAGGCTGCTGGTGTTGGAGCCACAGCCTGACCCTAAAGTGACAAAGCGCAGGAGAGACTCGTTAGATGTCGACAGACACAGAGCAAGCGCTGTCTTCCAGCACACGAGACCAAACAAAGAGCCGCCTCCACTGGACCTACCCGATGCGTGACTGTGCTTTAGGTAGCCCACCAGGACCGGGGTGAGCTGCTGCTGTCTCAGCGAAGCGATCTGGTCAAAGACGCTGCTCAGAGCCCCAACGCTATATGGGAAAGATCAGAACAAAAGGAAGGTAAGGACGATGCCTCTCTAACGTCGTCTCTCCACCCCTCACTAAAACAGCTTTAGAAAGGTCCTCGAGTTGTCAATGACAGTGCTGTGAGACCCGCTTTACACACAGCTGTGCAGCATTTGGGGAGCGCTACGTACATGACGTGGTATGCGTTGCAGTCTGCGTGTGATGTTGTTATCTGGAGCATCTCTGCAGTCAGGCTGGGCAGGAGAGGAGTCAGTTTCACAGTGAACCAGGAAACCCAGTCGGAGGTTCCAAAGTCTTCAAAATGAGGACTGATGACGGAGAAGGAAAAACTCATCATGATGTCCCTCACCACAGGATTGATGTCTAGTGCCTGGAGGAAATGTCAAGCAAACAAGAGCAACATTTCAGTCAAACAATTGCGTCACAAACGCCTTTGTCGGCTCTTTTGCCACACAGAGAAAAACACCCGTTCTAGCGTGCCAGCCTTAGTGATGAGAACATACCTGCGGTGTCCTGATGAGAACGGTCAAGAACTCATCTGTATCCTGGAAGGCATTGTCGCCGTTGAGACGTTCGAGGACCAAGTTGATCAGACCCACGTTGTTCAGCGCGCCAGATGTTAGTGTCAGTTGAGCAACCTGAGAAGCGCTCAGAAGGTCCAGCGCCTCAAACTGTAGGGGAGAAAATCAATAAAAAGGTTTTTTATTTTTTAGAAACAACATGCTTGCACAAAACGGTCACAGGAACGGCTGTGTAGCCTGGTGGTGGGCCACTCACGCTGCCAAAACCCTCGTTGAGCACGCGCAGGTCTTCGTAATCCACGTAGATGGAGAACTCGCCAAAGCTTTCCCGAAGCCAAGTGCTGAGGCTGCTGGTGTTGGAGCCACAGCCTGACCCTAAAGTGACAAAGCGCAGGAGAGACTCGTTAGATGTCGACAGACACAGAGCAAGCGCTGTCATCCAGCACACGAGACCAAACAAAGAGCCACCTCCACTGGACCTACCCGATGCGTGACTGTGCTTTAGGTAGCCCACCAGGACCGGGGTGAGCTGCTGCTGTCTCAGCGAAGCGATCTGGTCAAAGACGCTGCTCAGAGCCCCAACGCTATATGGGAAAGATCAGAACAAAAGGAAGGTAAGGACGATGCCTCTCTAACGTCGTCTCTCCACCCCTCACTAAAACAGCTTTAGAAAGGTCCTCGAGTTGTCAATGACAGTGCTGTGAGACCCACTTTACACACAGCTGTGCAGCATTTGGGGAGCGCTACGTACATGACGTGGTATGCGTTGCAGTCTACGTGTGATGTTGTTATCTGGAGCATCTCTGCAGTCAGGCTGGGCAGGAGAGGAGTCAGTTTCACAGTGAACCAGGAAACCCAGTCGGAGGTTCCAAAGTCTTCAAAATGAGGACTGATGACGGAGAAGGAAAAACTCATCATGATGTCCCTCACCACAGGATTGATGTCTAGCGCCTGGAGGAAATGTCAAGCAAACAAGAGCAACATTTCAGTCAAACATTTGCGTCACAAACGCCTTTGTCGGCTCTTTTGCCACATAGAGAAAAACACCCGTTCTAGCGTGCCAGCCTTAGTGATGAGAACATACCTGCGGTGTCCTGATGAGAACGGTCAAGAACTCATCTGTATCCTGGAAGGCATTGTCGCCGTTGAGACGTTCGAGGACCAAGTTGATCAGACCCACGTTGTTCAGCGCGCCAGATGTTATTGTCAGTTGAGCAACCTGAGAAGCGCTCAGAAGGTCCAGCGCCTCAAACTGTAGGGGAGAAAATCAATAACAAGGTTTTTTATTTTTTAGAAACAACATGCTCGCACAAAACGGTCACAGGAACGGCTGTGTAGCCTGGTGGTGGGCCACTCACGCTGCCAAAACCCTCGTTGAGCACGCGCAGGTCTTCGTAATCCACGTAGATGGAGAACTCGCCAAAGCTTTCCCGAAGCCAAGTGCTGAGGCTGCTGGTGTTGGAGCCACAGCCTGACCCTAAAGTGACAAAGCGCAGGAGAGACTCGTTAGATGTCGACAGACACAGAGCAAGCGCTGTCTTCCAGCACACGAGACCAAACAAAGAGCCGCCTCCACTGGACCTACCCGATGCGTGACTGTGCTTTAGGTAGCCCACCAGGACCGGGGTGAGCTGCTGCTGTCTCAGCGAAGCGATCTGGTCAAAGACGCTGCTCAGAGCCCCAACGCTATATGGGAAAGATCAGAACAAAAGGAAGGTAAGGACGATGCCTCTCTAACGTCGTCTCTCCACCCCTCACTAAAACAGCTTTAGAAAGGTCCTCGAGTTGTCAATGACAGTGCTGTGAGACCCATTTTTAAACACAGCTGTGCAGCATTTGGGGAGCGCTACGTACATGACGTGGTATGCGTTGCAGTCTGCGTGTGATGTTGTTATCTGGAGCATCTCTGCAGTCAGGCTGGGCAGGAGAGGAGTCAGTTTCACAGTGAACCAGGAAACCCAGTCGGAGGTTCCAAAGTCTTCAAAATGAGGACTGATGACGGAGAAGGAAAAACTCATCATGATGTCCCTCACCACAGGATTGATGTCTAGCGCCTGGAGGAAATGTCAAGCAAACAAGAGCAACATTTCAGTCAAACAATTGCGTCACAAACGCCTTTGTCGGCTCTTTTGCCACACAGAGAAAAACACCCGTTCTAGCGTGCAAGCCTTAGTGATGAGAACATACCTGCGGTGTCCTGATGAGAACGGTCAAGAACTCATCTGTATCCTGGAAGGCATTGTCGCCGTTGAGACGTTCGAGGACCAAGTTGATCAGACCCACGTTGTTCAGCGCGCCAGATGTTATTGTCAGTTGAGCAACCTGAGAAGCGCTCAGAAGGTCCAGCGCCTCAAACTGTAGGGGAGAAAATCAATAACAAGGTTTTTTATTTTTTAGAAACAACATGCTCGCACAAAACGGTCACAGGAACGGCTGTGTAGCCTGGTGGTGGGCCACTCACGCTGCCAAAACCCTCGTTGAGCACGCGCAGGTCTTCGTAATCCACGTAGATGGAGAACTCGCCAAAGCTTTCCCGAAGCCAAGTGCTGAGGCTGCTGGTGTTGGAGCCACAGCCTGACCCTAAAGTGACAAAGCGCAGGAGAGACTCGTTAGATGTCGACAGACACAGAGCAAGCGCTGTCTTCCAGCACACGAGACCAAACAAAGAGCCGCCTCCACTGGACCTACCCGATGCGTGACTGTGCTTTAGGTAGCCCACCAGGACCGGGGTGAGCTGCTGCTGTCTCAGCGAAGCGATCTGGTCAAAGACGCTGCTCAGAGCACCAACGCTATATGGGAAAGAACAGAACAAAATGAAGGTAAGGACGATGCCTGTCTAAAGTCGTCTCTCCACCCCTCACTAAAACAGCTTTAGAAAGGTCCTCGAGTTGTCAATGACAGTGCTGTGAGACCCGCTTTACACACAGCTGTGCAGCATTTGGGGAGCACTACGTACATGACGTGGTATGCGTTGCAGTCTGCGTGTGATGTTGTTATCTGGAGCATCTCTGCAGTCAGGCTGGGCAGGAGAGGAGTCAGTTTCACAGTGAACCAGGAAACCCAGTCGTAGGTTCCAAAGTCTTCAAAATGAGGATTGATAACGGAGAAGGAAAAACTCATCATGATGTCCCTCACCACAGGATTGATGTCTAGCGCCTGGAGGAAATGTCAAGCAAACAAGAGCAACATTTCAGTCAAACAATTGCGTCACAAACGCCTTTGTCGGCTCTTTTGCCACACAGAGAAAAACACCCGTTCTAGCGTGCCAGCCTTAGTGATGAGAACATACCTGCGGTGTCCTGATGAGAACGGTCAAGAACTCATCGGTATCCTGGAAGGCATTGTCGCCGTTGAGACGTTCGAGGACCAAGTTGATCAGACCCACGTTGTTCAGCGCGCCAGATGTTAGTGTCAGTTGAGCAACCTGAGAAGCGCTCAGAAGGTCCAGCGCCTCAAACTGTAGGGGAGAAAATCAATAACAAGGTTTTTTATTTTTTAGAAACAACATGCTTGCACAAAACGGTCACAGGAACGGCTGTGTAGCCTGGTGGTGGGCCACTCACGCTGCCAAAACCCTCGTTGAGCACGCGCAGGTCTTCGTAATCCACGTAGATGGAGAACTCGCCAAAGCTTTCCCGAAGCCAAGTGCTGAGGCTGCTGGTGTTGGAGCCACAGCCTGACCCTAAAGTGACAAAGCGCAGGAGAGACTCGTTAGATGTCGACAGACACAGAGCAAGCGCTGTCTTCCAGCACACGAGACCAAACAAAGAGCCACCTCCACTGGACCTACCCGATGCGTGACTGTGCTTTAGGTAGCCCACCAGGACCGGGGTGAGCTGCTGCTGTCTCAGCGAAGCGATCTGGTCAAAGACGCTGCTCAGAGCCCCAACGCTATATGGGAAAGATCAGAACAAAAGGAAGGTAAGGACGATGCCTCTCTAACGTCGTCTCTCCACCCCTCACTAAAACAGCTTTAGAAAGGTCCTCGAGTTGTCAATGACAGTGCTGTGAGACCCACTTTACAAACAGCTGTGCAGCATTTGGGGAGCGCTACGTACATGACGTGGTATGCGTTGCAGTCTGCGTGTGATGTTGTTATCTGGAGCATCTCTGCAGTCAGGCTGGGCAGGAGAGGAGTCAGTTTCACAGTGAACCAGGAAACCCAGTCGGAGGTTCCAAAGTCTTCAAAATGAGGACTGATGACGGAGAAGGAAAAACTCATCATGATGTCCCTCACCACAGGATTGATGTCTAGCGCCTGGAGGAAATGTCAAGCAAACAAGAGCAACATTTCAGTCAAACAATTGCGTCACAAACGCCTTTGTCGGCTCTTTTGCCACACAGAGAAAAACACCCGTTCTAGCGTGCCAGCCTTAGTGATGAGAACATACCTGCGGTGTCCTGATGAGAACGGTCAAGAACTCATCTGTATCCTGGAAGGCATTGTCGCCGTTGAGACGTTCGAGGACCAAGTTGATCAGACCCACGTTGTTCAGCGCGCCAGATGTTATTGTCAGTTGAGCAACCTGAGAAGCGCTCAGAAGGTCCAGCGCCTCAAACTGTAGGGGAGAAAATCAATAACAAGGTTTTTTATTTTTTAGAAACAACATGCTCGCACAAAACGGTCACAGGAACGGCTGTGTAGCCTGGTGGTGGGCCACTCACGCTGCCAAAACCCTCGTTGAGCACGCGCAGGTCTTCGTAATCCACGTAGATGGAGAACTCGCCAAAGCTTTCCCGAAGCCAAGTGCTGAGGCTGCTGGTGTTGGAGCCACAGCCTGACCCTAAAGTGACAAAGCGCAGGAGAGACTCGTTAGATGTCGACAGACACAGAGCAAGCGCTGTCTTCCAGCACACGAGACCAAACAAAGAGCCGCCTCCACTGGACCTACCCGATGCGTGACTGTGCTTTAGGTAGCCCACCAGGACCGGGGTGAGCTGCTGCTGTCTCAGCGAAGCGATCTGGTCAAAGACGCTGCTCAGAGCCCCAACGCTATATGGGAAAGATCAGAACAAAAGGAAGGTAAGGACGATGCCTCTCTAACGTCGTCTCTCCACCCCTCACTAAAACCGCTTTAGAAAGGTCCTCGAGTTGTCAATGACAGTGCTGTGAGACCCGCTTTACACACAGCTGTGCAGCATTTGGGGAGCACTACGTACATGACGTGGTATGCGTTGCAGTCTGCGTGTGATGTTGTTATCTGGAGCATCTCTGCAGTCAGGCTGGGCAGGAGAGTAGTCAGTTTCACAGTGAACCAGGAAACCCAGTCGGAGGTTCCAAAGTCTTCAAAATGAGGACTGATGACGGAGAAGGAAAAACTCATCATGATGTCCCTCACCACAGGATTGATGTCTAGCGCCTGGAGGAAATGTCAAGCAAACAAGAGCAACATTTCAGTCAAACAATTGCGTCACAAACGCCTTTGTCGGCTCTTTTGCCACACAGAGAAAAACACCCGTTCTAGCGTGCCAGCCTTAGTGATGAGAACATACCTGCGGTGTCCTGATGAGAACGGTCAAGAACTCATCTGTATCCTGGAAGGCATTGTCGCCGTTGAGACGTTCGAGGACCAAGTTGATCAGACCCACGTTGTTCAGCGCGCCAGATGTTATTGTCAGTTGAGCAACCTGAGAAGCGCTCAGAAGGTCCAGCGCCTCAAACTGTAGGGGAGAAAATCAATAACAAGGTTTTTTATTTTTTAGAAACAACATGCTCGCACAAAACGGTCACAGGAACGGCTGTGTAGCCTGGTGGTGGGCCACTCACGCTGCCAAAACCCTCGTTGAGCACGCGCAGGTCTTCGTAATCCACGTAGATGGAGAACTCGCCAAAGCTTTCCCGAAGCCAAGTGCTGAGGCTGCTGGTGTTGGAGCCACAGCCTGACCCTAAAGTGACAAAGCGCAGGAGAGACTCGTTAGATGTCGACAGACACAGAGCACGCGCTGTCTTCCAGCACAGGAGACCAAACAAAGAGCCACCTCCACTGGACCTACCCGATGCGTGACTGTGCTTTAGGTAGCCCACCAGGACCGGGGTGAACTGCTGCTGTCTCAGCGAAGCGATCTGGTCAAAGACGCTGCTCAGAGCCCCAACGCTATATGGGAAAGATCAGAACAAAAGGAAGGTAAGGACGATGCCTCTCTAACGTCGTCTCTCCACCCCTCACTAAAACAGCTTTAGAAAGGTCCTCGAGTTGTCAATGACAGTGCTGTGAGACCCGCTTTACACACAGCTGTGCAGCATTTGGGGAGCGCTACGTACATGACGTGGTATGTATTGCAGTCTGCGTGTGATGTTGTTATCTGGAGCATCTCTGCAGTCAGGCTGGGCAGGAGAGGAGTCAGTTTCACAGTGAACCAGGAAACCCAGTCGGAGGTTCCAAAGTCTTCAAAATGAGGACTGATGATGGAGAAGGAAAAACTCATCATGATGTCCCTCACCACAGGATTGATGTCTAGCGCCTGGAGGAAATGTCAAGCAAACAAGAGCAACATTTCAGTCAAACAATTGCGTCACAAACGCCTTTGTCGGCTCTTTTGCCACACAGAGAAAAACACCCGTTCTAGCGTGCCAGCCTTAGTGATGAGAACATACCTGCGGTGTCCTGATGAGAACGGTCAAGAACTCATCTGTATCCTGGAAGGCATTGTCGCCGTTGAGACGTTCGAGGACCAAGTTGATCAGACCCACGTTGTTCAGCGCGCCAGATGTTAGTGTCAGTTGAGCAACCTGAGAAGCGCTCAGAAGGTCCAGCGCCTCAAACTGTAGGGGAGAAAATCAATAACAAGGTTTTTTATTTTTTAGAAACAACATGCTCGCACAAAACGGTCACAGGAACGGCTGTGTAGCCTGGTGGTGGGCTACTCACGCTGCCAAAACCCTCGTTGAGTACGCGCAGGTCTTCGTAATCCACGTAGATGGAGAACTCGCCAAAGCTTTCCCGAAGCCAAGTGCTGAGGCTGCTGGTGTTGGAGCCACAGTCTGACCCTAAAGTGACAACGCGCAGGAGAGACTCGTTAGATGTAGACAGACACAGAGCAAGCGCTGTCTTCCAGCACACGAGACCAAACAAAGAGCCGCCTCCACTGGACCTACCCGATGCGTGACTGTGCTTTAGGTAGCCCACCAGGACCGGGGTGAGCTGCTGCTGTCTCAGCGAAGCGATCTGGTCAAAGACGCTGCTCAGAGCACCAACGCTATATGGGAAAGAACAGAACAAAATGAAGGTAAGGAAGATGCCTGTCTAAAGTCGTCTCTCCACCCCTCACTAAAACAGCTTTAGAAAGGTCCTCGAGTTGTCAATGACAGTGCTGTGAGACCCGCTTTACACACAGCTGTGCAGCATTTGGGGAGCGCTACGTACATGACGTGGTATGCGTTGCAGTCTGCGTGTGATGTTGTTATCTGGAGCATCTCTGCAGTCAGGCTGGGCAGGAGAGGAGTCAGTTTCACAGTGAACCAGGAAACCCAGTCGGAGGTTCCAAAGTCTTCAAAATGAGGACTGATGACGGAGAAGGAAAAACTCATCATGATGTCCCTCACCACAGGATTGATGTCTAGCGCCTGGAGGAAATGTCAAGCAAACAAGAGCAACATTTCAGTCAAACAATTGCGTCACAAACGCCTTTGTCGGCTCTTTTGCCACACAGAGAAAAACACCCGTTCTAGCGTGCCAGCCTTAGTGATGAGAACATACCTGCGGTGTCCTGATGAGAACGGTCAAGAACTCATCGGTATCCTGGAAGGCATTGTCGCCGTTGAGACGTTCGAGGACCAAGTTGATCAGACCCACGTTGTTCAGCGCGCCAGATGTTAGTGTCAGTTGAGCAACCTGAGAAGCGCTCAGAAGGTCCAGCGCCTCAAACTGTAGGGGAGAAAATCAATAACAAGGTTTTTTATTTTTTAGAAACAACATGCTTGCACAAAACGGTCACAGGAACGGCTGTGTAGCCTGGTGGTGGGCCACTCACGCTGCCAAAACCCTCGTTGAGCACGCGCAGGTCTTCGTAATCCACGTAGATGGAGAACTCGCCAAAGCTTTCCCGAAGCCAAGTGCTGAGGCTGCTGGTGTTGGAGCCACAGCCTGACCCTAAAGTGACAAAGCGCAGGAGAGACTCGTTAGATGTCGACAGACACAGAGCACGCGCTGTCTTCCAGCACAGGAGACCAAACAAAGAGCCACCTCCACTGGACCTACCCGATGCGTGACTGTGCTTTAGGTAGCCCACCAGGACCGGGGTGAACTGCTGCTGTCTCAGCGAAGCGATCTGGTCAAAGACGCTGCTCAGAGCCCCAACGCTATATGGGAAAGATCAGAACAAAAGGAAGGTAAGGACGATGCCTCTCTAACGTCGTCTCTCCACCCCTCACTAAAACAGCTTTAGAAAGGTCCTCGAGTTGTCAATGACAGTGCTGTGAGACCCGCTTTACACACAGCTGTGCAGCATTTGGGGAGCGCTACGTACATGACGTGGTATGTATTGCAGTCTGCGTGTGATGTTGTTATCTGGAGCATCTCTGCAGTCAGGCTGGGCAGGAGAGGAGTCAGTTTCACAGTGAACCAGGAAACCCAGTCGGAGGTTCCAAAGTCTTCAAAATGAGGACTGATGATGGAGAAGGAAAAACTCATCATGATGTCCCTCACCACAGGATTGATGTCTAGCGCCTGGAGGAAATGTCAAGCAAACAAGAGCAACATTTCAGTCAAACAATTGCGTCACAAACGCCTTTGTCGGCTCTTTTGCCACACAGAGAAAAACACCCGTTCTAGCGTGCCAGCCTTAGTGATGAGAACATACCTGCGGTGTCCTGATGAGAACGGTCAAGAACTCATCTGTATCCTGGAAGGCATTGTCGCCGTTGAGACGTTCGAGGACCAAGTTGATCAGACCCACGTTGTTCAGCGCGCCAGATGTTAGTGTCAGTTGAGCAACCTGAGAAGCGCTCAGAAGGTCCAGCGCCTCAAACTGTAGGGGAGAAAATCAATAACAAGGTTTTTTATTTTTTAGAAACAACATGCTCGCACAAAACAGTCACAGGAACGGCTGTGTAGCCTGGTGGTGGGCCACTCACGCTGCCAAAACCCTCGTTGAGCACGCGCAGGTCTTCGTAATCCACGTAGATGGAGAACTCGCCAAAGCTTTCCCGAAGCCAAGTGCTGAGGCTGCTGGTGTTGGAGCCACAGCCTGACCCTAAAGTGACAAAGCGCAGGAGAGACTCGTTAGATGTCGACAGACACAGAGCAAGCGCTGTCTTCCAGCACACGAGACCAAACAAAGAGCCGCCTCCACTGGACCTACCCGATGCGTGACTGTGCTTTAGGTAGCCCACCAGGACCGGGGTGAGCTGCTGCTGTCTCAGCGAAGCGATCTGGTCAAAGACGCTGCTCAGAGCCCCAACGCTATATGGGAAAGATCAGAACAAAAGGAAGGTAAGGACGATGCCTCTCTAACGTCGTCTCTCCACCCCTCACTAAAACAGCTTTAGAAAGGTCCTCGAGTTGTCAATGACAGTGCTGTGAGACCCGCTTTACACACAGCTGTGCAGCATTTGGGGAGCGCTACGTACATGACGTGGTATGCGTTGCAGTCTGCGTGTGATGTTGTTATCTGGAGCATCTCTGCAGTCAGGCTGGGCAGGAGAGGAGTCAGTTTCACAGTGAACCAGGAAACCCAGTCGGAGGTTCCAAAGTCTTCAAAATGAGGACTGATGACGGAGAAGGAAAAACTCATCATGATGTCCCTCACCACAGGATTGATGTCTAGCGCCTGGAGGAAATGTCAAGCAAACAAGAGCAACATTTCAGTCAAACAATTGCGTCACAAACGCCTTTGTCGGCTCTTTTGCCACACAGAGAAAAACACCCGTTCTAGCGTGCCAGCCTTAGTGATGAGAACATACCTGCGGTGTCCTGATGAGAACGGTCAAGAACTCATCTGTATCCTGGAAGGCATTGTCGCCGTTGAGACGTTCGAGGACCAAGTTGATCAGACCCACGTTGTTCAGCGCGCCAGATGTTAGTGTCAGTTGAGCAACCTGAGAAGCGCTCAGAAGGTCCAGCGCCTCAAACTGTAGGGGAGAAAATCAATAAAAAGGTTTTTTATTTTTTAGAAACAACATGCTCGCACAAAACGGTCACAGGAACGGCTGTGTAGCCTGGTGGTGGGCCACTCACGCTGCCAAAACCCTCGTTGAGCACGCGCAGGTCTTCGTAATCCACGTAGATGGAGAACTCGCCAAAGCTTTCCCGAAGCCAAGTGCTGAGGCTGCTGGTGTTGGAGCCACAGCCTGACCCTAAAGTGACAAAGCGCAGGAGAGACTCGTTAGATGTCGACAGACACAGAGCAAGCGCTGTCATCCAGCACACGAGACCAAACAAAGAGCCACCTCCACTGGACCTACCCGATGCGTGACTGTGCTTTAGGTAGCCCACCAGGACCGGGGTGAGCTGCTGCTGTCTCAGCGAAGCGATCTGGTCAAAGACGCTGCTCAGAGCCCCAACGCTATATGGGAAAGATCAGAACAAAAGGAAGGTAAGGACGATGCCTCTCTAACGTCGTCTCTCCACCCCTCACTAAAACAGCTTTAGAAAGGTCCTCGAGTTGTCAATGACAGTGCTGTGAGACCCACTTTACACACAGCTGTGCAGCATTTGGGGAGCGCTACGTACATGACGTGGTATGCGTTGCAGTCTACGTGTGATGTTGTTATCTGGAGCATCTCTGCAGTCAGGCTGGGCAGGAGAGGAGTCAGTTTCACAGTGAACCAGGAAACCCAGTCGGAGGTTCCAAAGTCTTCAAAATGAGGACTGATGACGGAGAAGGAAAAACTCATCATGATGTCCCTCACCACAGGATTGATGTCTAGCGCCTGGAGGAAATGTCAAGCAAACAAGAGCAACATTTCAGTCAAACATTTGCGTCACAAACGCCTTTGTCGGCTCTTTTGCCACATAGAGAAAAACACCCGTTCTAGCGTGCCAGCCTTAGTGATGAGAACATACCTGCGGTGTCCTGATGAGAACGGTCAAGAACTCATCTGTATCCTGGAAGGCATTGTCGCCGTTGAGACGTTCGAGGACCAAGTTGATCAGACCCACGTTGTTCAGCGCGCCAGATGTTATTGTCAGTTGAGCAACCTGAGAAGCGCTCAGAAGGTCCAGCGCCTCAAACTGTAGGGGAGAAAATCAATAACAAGGTTTTTTATTTTTTAGAAACAACATGCTCGCACAAAACGGTCACAGGAACGGCTGTGTAGCCTGGTGGTGGGCCACTCACGCTGCCAAAACCCTCGTTGAGCACGCGCAGGTCTTCGTAATCCACGTAGATGGAGAACTCGCCAAAGCTTTCCCGAAGCCAAGTGCTGAGGCTGCTGGTGTTGGAGCCACAGCCTGACCCTAAAGTGACAAAGCGCAGGAGAGACTCGTTAGATGTCGACAGACACAGAGCAAGCGCTGTCTTCCAGCACACGAGACCAAACAAAGAGCCGCCTCCACTGGACCTACCCGATGCGTGACTGTGCTTTAGGTAGCCCACCAGGACCGGGGTGAGCTGCTGCTGTCTCAGCGAAGCGATCTGGTCAAAGACGCTGCTCAGAGCCCCAACGCTATATGGGAAAGATCAGAACAAAAGGAAGGTAAGGACGATGCCTCTCTAACGTCGTCTCTCCACCCCTCACTAAAACAGCTTTAGAAAGGTCCTCGAGTTGTCAATGACAGTGCTGTGAGACCCATTTTTAAACACAGCTGTGCAGCATTTGGGGAGCGCTACGTACATGACGTGGTATGCGTTGCAGTCTGCGTGTGATGTTGTTATCTGGAGCATCTCTGCAGTCAGGCTGGGCAGGAGAGGAGTCAGTTTCACAGTGAACCAGGAAACCCAGTCGGAGGTTCCAAAGTCTTCAAAATGAGGACTGATGACGGAGAAGGAAAAACTCATCATGATGTCCCTCACCACAGGATTGATGTCTAGCGCCTGGAGGAAATGTCAAGCAAACAAGAGCAACATTTCAGTCAAACAATTGCGTCACAAACGCCTTTGTCGGCTCTTTTGCCACACAGAGAAAAACACCCGTTCTAGCGTGCAAGCCTTAGTGATGAGAACATACCTGCGGTGTCCTGATGAGAACGGTCAAGAACTCATCTGTATCCTGGAAGGCATTGTCGCCGTTGAGACGTTCGAGGACCAAGTTGATCAGACCCACGTTGTTCAGCGCGCCAGATGTTATTGTCAGTTGAGCAACCTGAGAAGCGCTCAGAAGGTCCAGCGCCTCAAACTGTAGGGGAGAAAATCAATAACAAGGTTTTTTATTTTTTAGAAACAACATGCTCGCACAAAACGGTCACAGGAACGGCTGTGTAGCCTGGTGGTGGGCCACTCACGCTGCCAAAACCCTCGTTGAGCACGCGCAGGTCTTCGTAATCCACGTAGATGGAGAACTCGCCAAAGCTTTCCCGAAGCCAAGTGCTGAGGCTGCTGGTGTTGGAGCCACAGCCTGACCCTAAAGTGACAAAGCGCAGGAGAGACTCGTTAGATGTCGACAGACACAGAGCAAGCGCTGTCTTCCAGCACACGAGACCAAACAAAGAGCCGCCTCCACTGGACCTACCCGATGCGTGACTGTGCTTTAGGTAGCCCACCAGGACCGGGGTGAGCTGCTGCTGTCTCAGCGAAGCGATCTGGTCAAAGACGCTGCTCAGAGCCCCAACGCTATATGGGAAAGATCAGAACAAAAGGAAGGTAAGGACGATGCCTCTCTAACGTCGTCTCTCCACCCCTCACTAAAACAGCTTTAGAAAGGTCCTCGAGTTGTCAATGACAGTGCTGTGAGACCCGCTTTACACACAGCTGTGCAGCATTTGGGGAGCGCTACGTACATGACGTGGTATGCGTTGCAGTCTGCGTGTGATGTTGTTATCTGGAGCATCTCTGCAGTCAGGCTGGGCAGGAGAGGAGTCAGTTTCACAGTGAACCAGGAAACCCAGTCGGAGGTTCCAAAGTCTTCAAAATGAGGACTGATGACGGAGAAGGAAAAACTCATCATGATGTCCCTCACCACAGGATTGATGTCTAGTGCCTGGAGGAAATGTCAAGCAAACAAGAGCAACATTTCAGTCAAACAATTGCGTCACAAACGCCTTTGTCGGCTCTTTTGCCACACAGAGAAAAACACCCGTTCTAGCGTGCCAGCCTTAGTGATGAGAACATACCTGCGGTGTCCTGATGAGAACGGTCAAGAACTCATCTGTATCCTGGAAGGCATTGTCGCCGTTGAGACGTTCGAGGACCAAGTTGATCAGACCCACGTTGTTCAGCGCGCCAGATGTTAGTGTCAGTTGAGCAACCTGAGAAGCGCTCAGAAGGTCCAGCGCCTCAAACTGTAGGGGAGAAAATCAATAAAAAGGTTTTTTATTTTTTAGAAACAACATGCTTGCACAAAACGGTCACAGGAACGGCTGTGTAGCCTGGTGGTGGGCCACTCACGCTGCCAAAACCCTCGTTGAGCACGCGCAGGTCTTCGTAATCCACGTAGATGGAGAACTCGCCAAAGCTTTCCCGAAGCCAAGTGCTGAGGCTGCTGGTGTTGGAGCCACAGCCTGACCCTAAAGTGACAAAGCGCAGGAGAGACTCGTTAGATGTCGACAGACACAGAGCAAGCGCTGTCATCCAGCACACGAGACCAAACAAAGAGCCACCTCCACTGGACCTACCCGATGCGTGACTGTGCTTTAGGTAGCCCACCAGGACCGGGGTGAGCTGCTGCTGTCTCAGCGAAGCGATCTGGTCAAAGACGCTGCTCAGAGCCCCAACGCTATATGGGAAAGATCAGAACAAAAGGAAGGTAAGGACGATGCCTCTCTAACGTCGTCTCTCCACCCCTCACTAAAACAGCTTTAGAAAGGTCCTCGAGTTGTCAATGACAGTGCTGTGAGACCCACTTTACACACAGCTGTGCAGCATTTGGGGAGCGCTACGTACATGACGTGGTATGCGTTGCAGTCTACGTGTGATGTTGTTATCTGGAGCATCTCTGCAGTCAGGCTGGGCAGGAGAGGAGTCAGTTTCACAGTGAACCAGGAAACCCAGTCGGAGGTTCCAAAGTCTTCAAAATGAGGACTGATGACGGAGAAGGAAAAACTCATCATGATGTCCCTCACCACAGGATTGATGTCTAGCGCCTGGAGGAAATGTCAAGCAAACAAGAGCAACATTTCAGTCAAACATTTGCGTCACAAACGCCTTTGTCGGCTCTTTTGCCACATAGAGAAAAACACCCGTTCTAGCGTGCCAGCCTTAGTGATGAGAACATACCTGCGGTGTCCTGATGAGAACGGTCAAGAACTCATCTGTATCCTGGAAGGCATTGTCGCCGTTGAGACGTTCGAGGACCAAGTTGATCAGACCCACGTTGTTCAGCGCGCCAGATGTTATTGTCAGTTGAGCAACCTGAGAAGCGCTCAGAAGGTCCAGCGCCTCAAACTGTAGGGGAGAAAATCAATAACAAGGTTTTTTATTTTTTAGAAACAACATGCTCGCACAAAACGGTCACAGGAACGGCTGTGTAGCCTGGTGGTGGGCCACTCACGCTGCCAAAACCCTCGTTGAGCACGCGCAGGTCTTCGTAATCCACGTAGATGGAGAACTCGCCAAAGCTTTCCCGAAGCCAAGTGCTGAGGCTGCTGGTGTTGGAGCCACAGCCTGACCCTAAAGTGACAAAGCGCAGGAGAGACTCGTTAGATGTCGACAGACACAGAGCAAGCGCTGTCTTCCAGCACACGAGACCAAACAAAGAGCCGCCTCCACTGGACCTACCCGATGCGTGACTGTGCTTTAGGTAGCCCACCAGGACCGGGGTGAGCTGCTGCTGTCTCAGCGAAGCGATCTGGTCAAAGACGCTGCTCAGAGCCCCAACGCTATATGGGAAAGATCAGAACAAAAGGAAGGTAAGGACGATGCCTCTCTAACGTCGTCTCTCCACCCCTCACTAAAACAGCTTTAGAAAGGTCCTCGAGTTGTCAATGACAGTGCTGTGAGACCCATTTTTAAACACAGCTGTGCAGCATTTGGGGAGCGCTACGTACATGACGTGGTATGCGTTGCAGTCTGCGTGTGATGTTGTTATCTGGAGCATCTCTGCAGTCAGGCTGGGCAGGAGAGGAGTCAGTTTCACAGTGAACCAGGAAACCCAGTCGGAGGTTCCAAAGTCTTCAAAATGAGGACTGATGACGGAGAAGGAAAAACTCATCATGATGTCCCTCACCACAGGATTGATGTCTAGCGCCTGGAGGAAATGTCAAGCAAACAAGAGCAACATTTCAGTCAAACAATTGCGTCACAAACGCCTTTGTCGGCTCTTTTGCCACACAGAGAAAAACACCCGTTCTAGCGTGCAAGCCTTAGTGATGAGAACATACCTGCGGTGTCCTGATGAGAACGGTCAAGAACTCATCTGTATCCTGGAAGGCATTGTCGCCGTTGAGACGTTCGAGGACCAAGTTGATCAGACCCACGTTGTTCAGCGCGCCAGATGTTATTGTCAGTTGAGCAACCTGAGAAGCGCTCAGAAGGTCCAGCGCCTCAAACTGTAGGGGAGAAAATCAATAACAAGGTTTTTTATTTTTTAGAAACAACATGCTCGCACAAAACGGTCACAGGAACGGCTGTGTAGCCTGGTGGTGGGCCACTCACGCTGCCAAAACCCTCGTTGAGCACGCGCAGGTCTTCGTAATCCACGTAGATGGAGAACTCGCCAAAGCTTTCCCGAAGCCAAGTGCTGAGGCTGCTGGTGTTGGAGCCACAGCCTGACCCTAAAGTGACAAAGCGCAGGAGAGACTCGTTAGATGTCGACAGACACAGAGCAAGCGCTGTCTTCCAGCACACGAGACCAAACAAAGAGCCGCCTCCACTGGACCTACCCGATGCGTGACTGTGCTTTAGGTAGCCCACCAGGACCGGGGTGAGCTGCTGCTGTCTCAGCGAAGCGATCTGGTCAAAGACGCTGCTCAGAGCACCAACGCTATATGGGAAAGAACAGAACAAAATGAAGGTAAGGACGATGCCTGTCTAAAGTCGTCTCTCCACCCCTCACTAAAACAGCTTTAGAAAGGTCCTCGAGTTGTCAATGACAGTGCTGTGAGACCCGCTTTACACACAGCTGTGCAGCATTTGGGGAGCACTACGTACATGACGTGGTATGCGTTGCAGTCTGCGTGTGATGTTGTTATCTGGAGCATCTCTGCAGTCAGGCTGGGCAGGAGAGGAGTCAGTTTCACAGTGAACCAGGAAACCCAGTCGTAGGTTCCAAAGTCTTCAAAATGAGGATTGATAACGGAGAAGGAAAAACTCATCATGATGTCCCTCACCACAGGATTGATGTCTAGCGCCTGGAGGAAATGTCAAGCAAACAAGAGCAACATTTCAGTCAAACAATTGCGTCACAAACGCCTTTGTCGGCTCTTTTGCCACACAGAGAAAAACACCCGTTCTAGCGTGCCAGCCTTAGTGATGAGAACATACCTGCGGTGTCCTGATGAGAACGGTCAAGAACTCATCGGTATCCTGGAAGGCATTGTCGCCGTTGAGACGTTCGAGGACCAAGTTGATCAGACCCACGTTGTTCAGCGCGCCAGATGTTAGTGTCAGTTGAGCAACCTGAGAAGCGCTCAGAAGGTCCAGCGCCTCAAACTGTAGGGGAGAAAATCAATAACAAGGTTTTTTATTTTTTAGAAACAACATGCTTGCACAAAACGGTCACAGGAACGGCTGTGTAGCCTGGTGGTGGGCCACTCACGCTGCCAAAACCCTCGTTGAGCACGCGCAGGTCTTCGTAATCCACGTAGATGGAGAACTCGCCAAAGCTTTCCCGAAGCCAAGTGCTGAGGCTGCTGGTGTTGGAGCCACAGCCTGACCCTAAAGTGACAAAGCGCAGGAGAGACTCGTTAGATGTCGACAGACACAGAGCAAGCGCTGTCTTCCAGCACACGAGACCAAACAAAGAGCCACCTCCACTGGACCTACCCGATGCGTGACTGTGCTTTAGGTAGCCCACCAGGACCGGGGTGAGCTGCTGCTGTCTCAGCGAAGCGATCTGGTCAAAGACGCTGCTCAGAGCCCCAACGCTATATGGGAAAGATCAGAACAAAAGGAAGGTAAGGACGATGCCTCTCTAACGTCGTCTCTCCACCCCTCACTAAAACAGCTTTAGAAAGGTCCTCGAGTTGTCAATGACAGTGCTGTGAGACCCACTTTACAAACAGCTGTGCAGCATTTGGGGAGCGCTACGTACATGACGTGGTATGCGTTGCAGTCTGCGTGTGATGTTGTTATCTGGAGCATCTCTGCAGTCAGGCTGGGCAGGAGAGGAGTCAGTTTCACAGTGAACCAGGAAACCCAGTCGGAGGTTCCAAAGTCTTCAAAATGAGGACTGATGACGGAGAAGGAAAAACTCATCATGATGTCCCTCACCACAGGATTGATGTCTAGCGCCTGGAGGAAATGTCAAGCAAACAAGAGCAACATTTCAGTCAAACAATTGCGTCACAAACGCCTTTGTCGGCTCTTTTGCCACACAGAGAAAAACACCCGTTCTAGCGTGCCAGCCTTAGTGATGAGAACATACCTGCGGTGTCCTGATGAGAACGGTCAAGAACTCATCTGTATCCTGGAAGGCATTGTCGCCGTTGAGACGTTCGAGGACCAAGTTGATCAGACCCACGTTGTTCAGCGCGCCAGATGTTATTGTCAGTTGAGCAACCTGAGAAGCGCTCAGAAGGTCCAGCGCCTCAAACTGTAGGGGAGAAAATCAATAACAAGGTTTTTTATTTTTTAGAAACAACATGCTCGCACAAAACGGTCACAGGAACGGCTGTGTAGCCTGGTGGTGGGCCACTCACGCTGCCAAAACCCTCGTTGAGCACGCGCAGGTCTTCGTAATCCACGTAGATGGAGAACTCGCCAAAGCTTTCCCGAAGCCAAGTGCTGAGGCTGCTGGTGTTGGAGCCACAGCCTGACCCTAAAGTGACAAAGCGCAGGAGAGACTCGTTAGATGTCGACAGACACAGAGCAAGCGCTGTCTTCCAGCACACGAGACCAAACAAAGAGCCGCCTCCACTGGACCTACCCGATGCGTGACTGTGCTTTAGGTAGCCCACCAGGACCGGGGTGAGCTGCTGCTGTCTCAGCGAAGCGATCTGGTCAAAGACGCTGCTCAGAGCCCCAACGCTATATGGGAAAGATCAGAACAAAAGGAAGGTAAGGACGATGCCTCTCTAACGTCGTCTCTCCACCCCTCACTAAAACCGCTTTAGAAAGGTCCTCGAGTTGTCAATGACAGTGCTGTGAGACCCGCTTTACACACAGCTGTGCAGCATTTGGGGAGCACTACGTACATGACGTGGTATGCGTTGCAGTCTGCGTGTGATGTTGTTATCTGGAGCATCTCTGCAGTCAGGCTGGGCAGGAGAGTAGTCAGTTTCACAGTGAACCAGGAAACCCAGTCGGAGGTTCCAAAGTCTTCAAAATGAGGACTGATGACGGAGAAGGAAAAACTCATCATGATGTCCCTCACCACAGGATTGATGTCTAGCGCCTGGAGGAAATGTCAAGCAAACAAGAGCAACATTTCAGTCAAACAATTGCGTCACAAACGCCTTTGTCGGCTCTTTTGCCACACAGAGAAAAACACCCGTTCTAGCGTGCCAGCCTTAGTGATGAGAACATACCTGCGGTGTCCTGATGAGAACGGTCAAGAACTCATCTGTATCCTGGAAGGCATTGTCGCCGTTGAGACGTTCGAGGACCAAGTTGATCAGACCCACGTTGTTCAGCGCGCCAGATGTTATTGTCAGTTGAGCAACCTGAGAAGCGCTCAGAAGGTCCAGCGCCTCAAACTGTAGGGGAGAAAATCAATAACAAGGTTTTTTATTTTTTAGAAACAACATGCTCGCACAAAACGGTCACAGGAACGGCTGTGTAGCCTGGTGGTGGGCCACTCACGCTGCCAAAACCCTCGTTGAGCACGCGCAGGTCTTCGTAATCCACGTAGATGGAGAACTCGCCAAAGCTTTCCCGAAGCCAAGTGCTGAGGCTGCTGGTGTTGGAGCCACAGCCTGACCCTAAAGTGACAAAGCGCAGGAGAGACTCGTTAGATGTCGACAGACACAGAGCAAGCGCTGTCTTCCAGCACACGAGACCAAACAAAGAGCCGCCTCCACTGGACCTACCCGATGCGTGACTGTGCTTTAGGTAGCCCACCAGGACCGGGGTGAGCTGCTGCTGTCTCAGCGAAGCGATCTGGTCAAAGACGCTGCTCAGAGCCCCAACGCTATATGGGAAAGATCAGAACAAAAGGAAGGTAAGGACGATGCCTCTCTAACGTCGTCTCTCCACCCCTCACTAAAACAGCTTTAGAAAGGTCCTCGAGTTGTCAATGACAGTGCTGTGAGACCCATTTTTAAACACAGCTGTGCAGCATTTGGGGAGCGCTACGTACATGACGTGGTATGCGTTGCAGTCTGCGTGTGATGTTGTTATCTGGAGCATCTCTGCAGTCAGGCTGGGCAGGAGAGGAGTCAGTTTCACAGTGAACCAGGAAACCCAGTCGGAGGTTCCAAAGTCTTCAAAATGAGGACTGATGACGGAGAAGGAAAAACTCATCATGATGTCCCTCACCACAGGATTGATGTCTAGCGCCTGGAGGAAATGTCAAGCAAACAAGAGCAACATTTCAGTCAAACAATTGCGTCACAAACGCCTTTGTCGGCTCTTTTGCCACACAGAGAAAAACACCCGTTCTAGCGTGCAAGCCTTAGTGATGAGAACATACCTGCGGTGTCCTGATGAGAACGGTCAAGAACTCATCTGTATCCTGGAAGGCATTGTCGCCGTTGAGACGTTCGAGGACCAAGTTGATCAGACCCACGTTGTTCAGCGCGCCAGATGTTATTGTCAGTTGAGCAACCTGAGAAGCGCTCAGAAGGTCCAGCGCCTCAAACTGTAGGGGAGAAAATCAATAACAAGGTTTTTTATTTTTTAGAAACAACATGCTCGCACAAAACGGTCACAGGAACGGCTGTGTAGCCTGGTGGTGGGCCACTCACGCTGCCAAAACCCTCGTTGAGCACGCGCAGGTCTTCGTAATCCACGTAGATGGAGAACTCGCCAAAGCTTTCCCGAAGCCAAGTGCTGAGGCTGCTGGTGTTGGAGCCACAGCCTGACCCTAAAGTGACAAAGCGCAGGAGAGACTCGTTAGATGTCGACAGACACAGAGCAAGCGCTGTCTTCCAGCACACGAGACCAAACAAAGAGCCGCCTCCACTGGACCTACCCGATGCGTGACTGTGCTTTAGGTAGCCCACCAGGACCGGGGTGAGCTGCTGCTGTCTCAGCGAAGCGATCTGGTCAAAGACGCTGCTCAGAGCACCAACGCTATATGGGAAAGAACAGAACAAAATGAAGGTAAGGACGATGCCTGTCTAAAGTCGTCTCTCCACCCCTCACTAAAACAGCTTTAGAAAGGTCCTCGAGTTGTCAATGACAGTGCTGTGAGACCCGCTTTACACACAGCTGTGCAGCATTTGGGGAGCACTACGTACATGACGTGGTATGCGTTGCAGTCTGCGTGTGATGTTGTTATCTGGAGCATCTCTGCAGTCAGGCTGGGCAGGAGAGGAGTCAGTTTCACAGTGAACCAGGAAACCCAGTCGTAGGTTCCAAAGTCTTCAAAATGAGGATTGATAACGGAGAAGGAAAAACTCATCATGATGTCCCTCACCACAGGATTGATGTCTAGCGCCTGGAGGAAATGTCAAGCAAACAAGAGCAACATTTCAGTCAAACAATTGCGTCACAAACGCCTTTGTCGGCTCTTTTGCCACACAGAGAAAAACACCCGTTCTAGCGTGCCAGCCTTAGTGATGAGAACATACCTGCGGTGTCCTGATGAGAACGGTCAAGAACTCATCGGTATCCTGGAAGGCATTGTCGCCGTTGAGACGTTCGAGGACCAAGTTGATCAGACCCACGTTGTTCAGCGCGCCAGATGTTAGTGTCAGTTGAGCAACCTGAGAAGCGCTCAGAAGGTCCAGCGCCTCAAACTGTAGGGGAGAAAATCAATAACAAGGTTTTTTATTTTTTAGAAACAACATGCTTGCACAAAACGGTCACAGGAACGGCTGTGTAGCCTGGTGGTGGGCCACTCACGCTGCCAAAACCCTCGTTGAGCACGCGCAGGTCTTCGTAATCCACGTAGATGGAGAACTCGCCAAAGCTTTCCCGAAGCCAAGTGCTGAGGCTGCTGGTGTTGGAGCCACAGCCTGACCCTAAAGTGACAAAGCGCAGGAGAGACTCGTTAGATGTCGACAGACACAGAGCAAGCGCTGTCTTCCAGCACACGAGACCAAACAAAGAGCCACCTCCACTGGACCTACCCGATGCGTGACTGTGCTTTAGGTAGCCCACCAGGACCGGGGTGAGCTGCTGCTGTCTCAGCGAAGCGATCTGGTCAAAGACGCTGCTCAGAGCCCCAACGCTATATGGGAAAGATCAGAACAAAAGGAAGGTAAGGACGATGCCTCTCTAACGTCGTCTCTCCACCCCTCACTAAAACAGCTTTAGAAAGGTCCTCGAGTTGTCAATGACAGTGCTGTGAGACCCACTTTACAAACAGCTGTGCAGCATTTGGGGAGCGCTACGTACATGACGTGGTATGCGTTGCAGTCTGCGTGTGATGTTGTTATCTGGAGCATCTCTGCAGTCAGGCTGGGCAGGAGAGGAGTCAGTTTCACAGTGAACCAGGAAACCCAGTCGGAGGTTCCAAAGTCTTCAAAATGAGGACTGATGACGGAGAAGGAAAAACTCATCATGATGTCCCTCACCACAGGATTGATGTCTAGCGCCTGGAGGAAATGTCAAGCAAACAAGAGCAACATTTCAGTCAAACAATTGCGTCACAAACGCCTTTGTCGGCTCTTTTGCCACACAGAGAAAAACACCCGTTCTAGCGTGCCAGCCTTAGTGATGAGAACATACCTGCGGTGTCCTGATGAGAACGGTCAAGAACTCATCTGTATCCTGGAAGGCATTGTCGCCGTTGAGACGTTCGAGGACCAAGTTGATCAGACCCACGTTGTTCAGCGCGCCAGATGTTATTGTCAGTTGAGCAACCTGAGAAGCGCTCAGAAGGTCCAGCGCCTCAAACTGTAGGGGAGAAAATCAATAACAAGGTTTTTTATTTTTTAGAAACAACATGCTCGCACAAAACGGTCACAGGAACGGCTGTGTAGCCTGGTGGTGGGCCACTCACGCTGCCAAAACCCTCGTTGAGCACGCGCAGGTCTTCGTAATCCACGTAGATGGAGAACTCGCCAAAGCTTTCCCGAAGCCAAGTGCTGAGGCTGCTGGTGTTGGAGCCACAGCCTGACCCTAAAGTGACAAAGCGCAGGAGAGACTCGTTAGATGTCGACAGACACAGAGCAAGCGCTGTCTTCCAGCACACGAGACCAAACAAAGAGCCGCCTCCACTGGACCTACCCGATGCGTGACTGTGCTTTAGGTAGCCCACCAGGACCGGGGTGAGCTGCTGCTGTCTCAGCGAAGCGATCTGGTCAAAGACGCTGCTCAGAGCCCCAACGCTATATGGGAAAGATCAGAACAAAAGGAAGGTAAGGACGATGCCTCTCTAACGTCGTCTCTCCACCCCTCACTAAAACCGCTTTAGAAAGGTCCTCGAGTTGTCAATGACAGTGCTGTGAGACCCGCTTTACACACAGCTGTGCAGCATTTGGGGAGCACTACGTACATGACGTGGTATGCGTTGCAGTCTGCGTGTGATGTTGTTATCTGGAGCATCTCTGCAGTCAGGCTGGGCAGGAGAGTAGTCAGTTTCACAGTGAACCAGGAAACCCAGTCGGAGGTTCCAAAGTCTTCAAAATGAGGACTGATGACGGAGAAGGAAAAACTCATCATGATGTCCCTCACCACAGGATTGATGTCTAGCGCCTGGAGGAAATGTCAAGCAAACAAGAGCAACATTTCAGTCAAACAATTGCGTCACAAACGCCTTTGTCGGCTCTTTTGCCACACAGAGAAAAACACCCGTTCTAGCGTGCCAGCCTTAGTGATGAGAACATACCTGCGGTGTCCTGATGAGAACGGTCAAGAACTCATCTGTATCCTGGAAGGCATTGTCGCCGTTGAGACGTTCGAGGACCAAGTTGATCAGACCCACGTTGTTCAGCGCGCCAGATGTTATTGTCAGTTGAGCAACCTGAGAAGCGCTCAGAAGGTCCAGCGCCTCAAACTGTAGGGGAGAAAATCAATAACAAGGTTTTTTATTTTTTAGAAACAACATGCTCGCACAAAACGGTCACAGGAACGGCTGTGTAGCCTG
Source organism: Gobio gobio (assembly GCF_949357685.1). Classification (NCBI taxonomy): domain Eukaryota; kingdom Metazoa; phylum Chordata; class Actinopteri; order Cypriniformes; family Gobionidae; genus Gobio; species Gobio gobio. Next base: position 132,013 of record NW_027645772.1, read on the forward strand.
GTGGTGGGCCACTCACGCTGCCAAAACCCTCGTTGAGCACGCGCAGGTCTTCGTAATCCACGTAGATGGAGAACTCGCCAAAGCTTTCCCGAAGCCAAGTGCTGAGGCTGCTGGTGTTGGAGCCACAGCCTGACCCTAAAGTGACAAAGCGCAGGAGAGACTCGTTAGATGTCGACAGACACAGAGCAAGCGCTGTCTTCCAGCACACGAGACCAAACAAAGAGCCGCCTCCACTGGACCTACCCGATGCGTGACTGTGCTTTAGGTAGCCCACCAGGACCGGGGTGAGCTGCTGCTGTCTCAGCGAAGCGATCTGGTCAAAGACGCTGCTCAGAGCCCCAACGCTATATGGGAAAGATCAGAACAAAAGGAAGGTAAGGACGATGCCTCTCTAACGTCGTCTCTCCACCCCTCACTAAAACAGCTTTAGAAAGGTCCTCGAGTTGTCAATGACAGTGCTGTGAGACCCATTTTTAAACACAGCTGTGCAGCATTTGGGGAGCGCTACGTACATGACGTGGTATGCGTTGCAGTCTGCGTGTGATGTTGTTATCTGGAGCATCTCTGCAGTCAGGCTGGGCAGGAGAGGAGTCAGTTTCACAGTGAACCAGGAAACCCAGTCGGAGGTTCCAAAGTCTTCAAAATGAGGACTGATGACGGAGAAGGAAAAACTCATCATGATGTCCCTCACCACAGGATTGATGTCTAGCGCCTGGAGGAAATGTCAAGCAAACAAGAGCAACATTTCAGTCAAACAATTGCGTCACAAACGCCTTTGTCGGCTCTTTTGCCACACAGAGAAAAACACCCGTTCTAGCGTGCCAGCCTTAGTGATGAGAACATACCTGCGGTGTCCTGATGAGAACGGTCAAGAACTCATCTGTATCCTGGAAGGCATTGTCGCCGTTGAGACGTTCGAGGACCAAGTTGATCAGACCCACGTTGTTCAGCGCGCCAGATGTTATTGTCAGTTGAGCAACCTGAGAAGCGCTCAGAAGGTCCAGCGCCTCAAACTGTAGGGGAGAAAATCAATAACAAGGTTTTTTATTTTTTAGAAACAACATGCTCGCACAAAACGGTCACAGGAACGGCTGTGTAGCCTGGTGGTGGGCCACTCACGCTGCCAAAACCCTCGTTGAGCACGCGCAGGTCTTCGTAATCCACGTAGATGGAGAACTCGCCAAAGCTTTCCCGAAGCCAAGTGCTGAGGCTGCTGGTGTTGGAGCCACAGCCTGACCCTAAAGTGACAAAGCGCAGGAGAGACTCGTTAGATGTCGACAGACACAGAGCAAGCGCTGTCTTCCAGCACACGAGACCAAACAAAGAGCCGCCTCCACTGGACCTACCCGATGCGTGACTGTGCTTTAGGTAGCCCACCAGGACCGGGGTGAGCTGCTGCTGTCTCAGCGAAGCGATCTGGTCAAAGACGCTGCTCAGAGCCCCAACGCTATATGGGAAAGATCAGAACAAAAGGAAGGTAAGGACGATGCCTCTCTAACGTCGTCTCTCCACCCCTCACTAAAACCGCTTTAGAAAGGTCCTCGAGTTGTCAATGACAGTGCTGTGAGACCCGCTTTACACACAGCTGTGCAGCATTTGGGGAGCACTACGTACATGACGTGGTATGCGTTGCAGTCTGCGTGTGATGTTGTTATCTGGAGCATCTCTGCAGTCAGGCTGGGCAGGAGAGTAGTCAGTTTCACAGTGAACCAGGAAACCCAGTCGGAGGTTCCAAAGTCTTCAAAATGAGGACTGATGACGGAGAAGGAAAAACTCATCATGATGTCCCTCACCACAGGATTGATGTCTAGCGCCTGGAGGAAATGTCAAGCAAACAAGAGCAACATTTCAGTCAAACAATTGCGTCACAAACGCCTTTGTCGGCTCTTTTGCCACACAGAGAAAAACACCCGTTCTAGCGTGCCAGCCTTAGTGATGAGAACATACCTGCGGTGTCCTGATGAGAACGGTCAAGAACTCATCGGTATCCTGGAAGGCATTGTCGCCGTTGAGACGTTCGAGGACCAAGTTGATCAGACCCACGTTGTTCAGCGCGCCAGATGTTAGTGTCAGTTGAGCAACCTGAGAAGCGCTCAGAAGGTCCAGCGCCTCAAACTGTAGGGGAGAAAATCAATAACAATGTTTTTTATTTTTTAGAAACAACATGCTTGCACAAAACGGTCACAGGAACGGCTGTGTAGCCTGGTGGTGGGCCACTCACGCTGCCAAAACCCTCGTTGAGCACGCGCAGGTCTTCGTAATCCACGTAGATGGAGAACTCGCCAAAGCTTTCCCGAAGCCAAGTGCTGAGGCTGCTGGTGTTGGAGCCACAGCCTGACCCTAAAGTGACAAAGCGCAGGAGAGACTCGTTAGATGTCGACAGACACAGAGCAAGCGCTGTCTTCCAGCACACGAGACCAAACAAAGAGCCACCTCCACTGGACCTACCCGATGCGTGACTGTGCTTTAGGTAGCCCACCAGGACCGGGGTGAGCTGCTGCTGTCTCAGCGAAGCGATCTGGTCAAAGACGCTGCTCAGAGCCCCAACGCTATATGGGAAAGATCAGAACAAAAGGAAGGTAAGGACGATGCCTCTCTAACGTCGTCTCTCCACCCCTCACTAAAACAGCTTTAGAAAGGTCCTTGAGTTGTCAATGACAGTGCTGTGAGACCCACTTTACACACAGCTGTGCAGCATTTGGGGAGCGCTACGTACATGACGTGGTATGCGTTGCAGTCTGCGTGTGATGTTGTTATCTGGAGCATCTCTGCAGTCAGGCTGGGCAGGAGAGGAGTCAGTTTCACAGTGAACCAGGAAACCCAGTCGGAGGTTCCAAAGTCTTCAAAATGAGGACTGATGACGGAGAAGGAAAAACTCATCATGATGTCCCTCACCACAGGATCGATGTCTAGCGCCTGGAGGAAATGTCAAGCAAACAAGAGCAACATTTCAGTCAAACAATTGCGTCACAAACGCCTTTGTCGGCTCTTTTGCCACACAGAGAAAAACACCCGTTCTAGCGTGCCAGCCTTAGTGATGAGAACATACCTGCGGTGTCCTGATGAGAACGGTCAAGAACTCATCTGTATCCTGGAAGGCATTGTCGCCGTTGAGACGTTCGAGGACCAAGTTGATCAGACCCACGTTGTTCAGCGCGCCAGATGTTATTGTCAGTTGAGCAACCTGAGAAGCGCTCAGAAGGTCCAGCGCCTCAAACTGTAGGGGAGAAAATCAATAACAAGGTTTTTTATTTTTTAGAAACAACATGCTCGCACAAAACGGTCACAGGAACGGCTGTGTAGCCTGGTGGTGGGCCACTCACGCTGCCAAAACCCTCGTTGAGCACGCGCAGGTCTTCGTAATCCACGTAGATGGAGAACTCGCCAAAGCTTTCCCGAAGCCAAGTGCTGAGGCTGCTGGTGTTGGAGCCACAGCCTGACCCTAAAGTGACAAAGCGCAGGAGAGACTCGTTAGATGTCGACAGACACAGAGCAAGCGCTGTCTTCCAGCACACGAGACCAAACAAAGAGCCGCCTCCACTGGACCTACCCGATGCGTGACTGTGCTTTAGGTAGCCCACCAGGACCGGGGTGAGCTGCTGCTGTCTCAGCGAAGCGATCTGGTCAAAGACGCTGCTCAGAGCCCCAACGCTATATGGGAAAGATCAGAACAAAAGGAAGGTAAGGACGATGCCTCTCTAACGTCGTCTCTCCACCCCTCACTAAAACCGCTTTAGAAAGGTCCTCGAGTTGTCAATGACAGTGCTGTGAGACCCGCTTTACACACAGCTGTGCAGCATTTGGGGAGCGCTACGTACATGACGTGGTATGCGTTGCAGTCTGCGTGTGATGTTGTTATCTGGAGCATCTCTGCAGTCAGGCTGGGCAGGAGAGTAGTCAGTTTCACAGTGAACCAGGAAACCCAGTCGGAGGTTCCAAAGTCTTCAAAATGAGGACTGATGACGGAGAAGGAAAAACTCATCATGATGTCCCTCACCACAGGATTGATGTCTAGCGCCTGGAGGAAATGTCAAGCAAACAAGAGCAACATTTCAGTCAAACAATTGCGTCACAAACGCCTTTGTCGGCTCTTTTGCCACACAGAGAAAAACACCCGTTCTAGCGTGCCAGCCTTAGTGATGAGAACATACCTGCGGTGTCCTGATGAGAACGGTCAAGAACTCATCGGTATCCTGGAAGGCATTGTCGCCGTTGAGACGTTCGAGGACCAAGTTGATCAGACCCACGTTGTTCAGCGCGCCAGATGTTAGTGTCAGTTGAGCAACCTGAGAAGCGCTCAGAAGGTCCAGCGCCTCAAACTGTAGGGGAGAAAATCAATAACAATGTTTTTTATTTTTTAGAAACAACATGCTTGCACAAAACGGTCACAGGAACGGCTGTGTAGCCTGGTGGTGGGCCACTCACGCTGCCAAAACCCTCGTTGAGCACGCGCAGGTCTTCGTAATCCACGTAGATGGAGAACTCGCCAAAGCTTTCCCGAAGCCAAGTGCTGAGGCTGCTGGTGTTGGAGCCACAGCCTGACCCTAAAGTGACAAAGCGCAGGAGAGACTCGTTAGATGTCGACAGACACAGAGCAAGCGCTGTCTTCCAGCACACGAGACCAAACAAAGAGCCACCTCCACTGGACCTACCCGATGCGTGACTGTGCTTTAGGTAGCCCACCAGGACCGGGGTGAGCTGCTGCTGTCTCAGCGAAGCGATCTGGTCAAAGACGCTGCTCAGAGCCCCAACGCTATATGGGAAAGATCAGAACAAAAGGAAGGTAAGGACGATGCCTCTCTAACGTCGTCTCTCCACCCCTCACTAAAACAGCTTTAGAAAGGTCCTTGAGTTGTCAATGACAGTGCTGTGAGACCCACTTTACACACAGCTGTGCAGCATTTGGGGAGCGCTACGTACATGACGTGGTATGCGTTGCAGTCTGCGTGTGATGTTGTTATCTGGAGCATCTCTGCAGTCAGGCTGGGCAGGAGAGGAGTCAGTTTCACAGTGAACCAGGAAACCCAGTCGGAGGTTCCAAAGTCTTCAAAATGAGGACTGATGACGGAGAAGGAAAAACTCATCATGATGTCCCTCACCACAGGATCGATGTCTAGCGCCTGGAGGAAATGTCAAGCAAACAAGAGCAACATTTCAGTCAAACAATTGCGTCACAAACGCCTTTGTCGGCTCTTTTGCCACACAGAGAAAAACACCCGTTCTAGCGTGCCAGCCTTAGTGATGAGAACATACCTGCGGTGTCCTGATGAGAACGGTCAAGAACTCATCTGTATCCTGGAAGGCATTGTCGCCGTTGAGACGTTCGAGGACCAAGTTGATCAGACCCACGTTGTTCAGCGCGCCAGATGTTATTGTCAGTTGAGCAACCTGAGAAGCGCTCAGAAGGTCCAGCGCCTCAAACTGTAGGGGAGAAAATCAATAACAAGGTTTTTTATTTTTTAGAAACAACATGCTCGCACAAAACGGTCACAGGAACGGCTGTGTAGCCTGGTGGTGGGCCACTCACGCTGCCAAAACCCTCGTTGAGCACGCGCAGGTCTTCGTAATCCACGTAGATGGAGAACTCGCCAAAGCTTTCCCGAAGCCAAGTGCTGAGGCTGCTGGTGTTGGAGCCACAGCCTGACCCTAAAGTGACAAAGCGCAGGAGAGACTCGTTAGATGTCGACAGACACAGAGCAAGCGCTGTCTTCCAGCACACGAGACCAAACAAAGAGCCGCCTCCACTGGACCTACCCGATGCGTGACTGTGCTTTAGGTAGCCCACCAGGACCGGGGTGAGCTGCTGCTGTCTCAGCGAAGCGATCTGGTCAAAGACGCTGCTCAGAGCCCCAACGCTATATGGAAAAGAACAGAACAAAATGAAGGTAAGGACGATGCCTGTCTAAAGTCGTCTCTCCACCCCTCACTAAAACAGCTTTAGAAAGGTCCTCGAGTTGTCAATGACAGTGCTGTGAGACCCGCTTTACACACAGCTGTGCAGCATTTGGGGAGCACTACGTACATGACGTGGTATGCGTTGCAGTCTGCGTGTGATGTTGTTATCTGGAGCATCTCTGCAGTCAGGCTGGGCAGGAGAGGAGTCAGTTTCACAGTGAACCAGGAAACCCAGTCGGAGGTTCCAAAGTCTTCAAAATGAGGACTGATGACGGAGAAGGAAAAACTCATCATGATGTCCCTCACCACAGGATTGATGTCTAGCGCCTGGAGGAAATGTCAAGCAAACAAGAGCAACATTTCAGTCAAACAATTGCGTCACAAACGCCTTTGTCGGCTCTTTTGCCACACAGAGAAAAACACCCGTTCTAGCGTGCCAGCCTTAGTGATGAGAACATACCTGCGGTGTCCTGATGAGAACGGTCAAGAACTCATCGGTATCCTGGAAGGCATTGTCGCCGTTGAGACGTTCGAGGACCAAGTTGATCAGACCCACGTTGTTCAGCGCGCCAGATGTTAGTGTCAGTTGAGCAACCTGAGAAGCGCTCAGAAGGTCCAGCGCCTCAAACTGTAGGGGAGAAAATCAATAACAATGTTTTTTATTTTTTAGAAACAACATGCTTGCACAAAACGGTCACAGGAACGGCTGTGTAGCCTGGTGGTGGGCCACTCACGCTGCCAAAACCCTCGTTGAGCACGCGCAGGTCTTCGTAATCCACGTAGATGGAGAACTCGCCAAAGCTTTCCCGAAGCCAAGTGCTGAGGCTGCTGGTGTTGGAGCCACAGCCTGACCCTAAAGTGACAAAGCGCAGGAGAGACTCGTTAGATGTCGACAGACACAGAGCAAGCGCTGTCTTCCAGCACACGAGACCAAACAAAGAGCCACCTCCACTGGACCTACCCGATGCGTGACTGTGCTTTAGGTAGCCCACCAGGACCGGGGTGAGCTGCTGCTGCTTTCTCAGCGAAGCGATCTGGTCAAAGACGCTGCTCAGAGCCCCAACGCTATATGGGAAAGATCAGAACAAAAGGAAGGTAAGGACGATGCCTCTCTAACGTCGTCTCTCCACCCCTCACTAAAACAGCTTTAGAAAGGTCCTCGAGTTGTCAATGACAGTGCTGTGAGACCCACTTTACACACAGCTGTGCAGCATTTGGGGAGCGCTACGTACATGACGTGGTATGCGTTGCAGTCTGCGTGTGATGTTGTTATCTGGAGCATCTCTGCAGTCAGGCTGGGCAGGAGAGGAGTCAGTTTCACAGTGAACCAGGTAACCCAGTCGGAGGTTCCAAAGTCTTCAAAATGAGGACTGATGACGGAGAAGGAAAAACTCATCATGATGTCCCTCACCACAGGATTGATGTCTAGCGCCTGGAGGAAATGTCAAGCAAACAAGAGCAACATTTCAGTCAAACAATTGCGTCACAAACGCCTTTGTCGGCTCTTTTGCCACACAGAGAAAAACACCCGTTCTAGCGTGCCAGCCTTAGTGATGAGAACATACCTGCGGTGTCCTGATGAGAACGGTCAAGAACTCATCGGTATCCTGGAAGGCATTGTCGCCGTTGAGACGTTCGAGGACCAAGTTGATCAGACCCACGTTGTTCAGCGCGCCAGATGTTATTGTCAGTTGAGCAACCTGAGAAGCGCTCAGAAGGTCCAGCGCCTCAAACTGTAGGGGAGAAAATCAATTACAAGGTTTTTTATTTTTTAGAAACAACATGCTCGCACAAAACGGTCACAGGAACGGCTGTGTAGCCTGGTGGTGGGCCACTCACGCTGCCAAAACCCTCGTTGAGCACGCGCAGGTCTTCGTAATCCACGTAGATGGAGAACTCGCCAAAGCTTTCCCGAAGCCAAGTGCTGAGGCTGCTGGTGTTGGAGCCACAGCCTGACCCTAAAGTGACAAAGCGCAGGAGAGACTCGTTAGATGTCGACAGACACAGAGCAAGCGCTGTCTTCCAGCACACGAGACCAAACAAAGAGCCGCCTCCACTGGACCTACCCGATGCGTGACTGTGCTTTAGGTAGCCCACCAGGACCGGGGTGAGCTGCTGCTGTCTCAGCGAAGCGATCTGGTCAAAGACGCTGCTCAGAGCCCCAACGCTATATGGGAAAGATCAGAACAAAAGGAAGGTAAGGACGATGCCTCTCTAACGTCGTCTCTCCACCCCTCACTAAAACCGCTTTAGAAAGGTCCTCGAGTTGTCAATGACAGTGCTGTGAGACCCGCTTTACACACAGCTGTGCAGCATTTGGGGAGCACTACGTACATGACGTGGTATGCGTTGCAGTCTGCGTGTGATGTTGTTATCTGGAGCATCTCTGCAGTCAGGCTGGGCAGGAGAGTAGTCAGTTTCACAGTGAACCAGGAAACCCAGTCGGAGGTTCCAAAGTCTTCAAAATGAGGACTGATGACGGAGAAGGAAAAACTCATCATGATGTCCCTCACCACAGGATTGATGTCTAGCGCCTGGAGGAAATGTCAAGCAAACAAGAGCAACATTTCAGTCAAACAATTGCGTCACAAACGCCTTTGTCGGCTCTTTTGCCACACAGAGAAAAACACCCGTTCTAGCGTGCCAGCCTTAGTGATGAGAACATACCTGCGGTGTCCTGATGAGAACGGTCAAGAACTCATCTGTATCCTGGAAGGCATTGTCGCCGTTGAGACGTTCGAGGACCAAGTTGATCAGACCCACGTTGTTCAGCGCGCCAGATGTTATTGTCAGTTGAGCAACCTGAGAAGCGCTCAGAAGGTCCAGCGCCTCAAACTGTAGGGGAGAAAATCAATAACAAGGTTTTTTATTTTTTAGAAACAACATGCTCGCACAAAACGGTCACAGGAACGGCTGTGTAGCCTGGTGGTGGGCCACTCACGCTGCCAAAACCCTCGTTGAGCACGCGCAGGTCTTCGTAATCCACGTAGATGGAGAACTCGCCAAAGCTTTCCCGAAGCCAAGTGCTGAGGCTGCTGGTGTTGGAGCCACAGCCTGACCCTAAAGTGACAAAGCGCAGGAGAGACTCGTTAGATGTCGACAGACACAGAGCAAGCGCTGTCTTCCAGCACACGAGACCAAACAAAGAGCCGCCTCCACTGGACCTACCCGATGCGTGACTGTGCTTTAGGTAGCCCACCAGGACCGGGGTGAGCTGCTGCTGTCTCAGCGAAGCGATCTGGTCAAAGACGCTGCTCAGAGCCCCAACGCTATATGGGAAAGATCAGAACAAAAGGAAGGTAAGGACGATGCCTCTCTAACGTCGTCTCTCCACCCCTCACTAAAACAGCTTTAGAAAGGTCCTCGAGTTGTCAATGACAGTGCTGTGAGACCCATTTTTAAATACAGCTGTGCAGCATTTGGGGAGCGCTACGTACATGACGTGGTATGCGTTGCAGTCTGCGTGTGATGTTGTTATCTGGAGCATCTCTGCAGTCAGGCTGGGCAGGAGAGGAGTCAGTTTCACAGTGAACCAGGAAACCCAGTCGGAGGTTCCAAAGTCTTCAAAATGAGGACTGATGACGGAGAAGGAAAAACTCATCATGATGTCCCTCACCACAGGATTGATGTCTAGCGCCTGGAGGAAATGTCAAGCAAACAAGAGCAACATTTCAGTCAAACAATTGCGTCACAAACGCCTTTGTCGGCTCTTTTGCCACACAGAGAAAAACACCCGTTCTAGCGTGCCAGCCTTAGTGATGAGAACATACCTGCGGTGTCCTGATGAGAACGGTCAAGAACTCATCGGTATCCTGGAAGACATTGTCGCCGTTGAGACGTTCGAGGACCAAGTTGATCAGACCCACGTTGTTCAGCGCGCCAGATGTTAGTGTCAGTTGAGCAACCTGAGAAGCGCTCAGAAGGTCCAGCGCCTCAAACTGTATGGGAGAAAATCAATAACAAGGTTTTTTATTTTTTAGAAACAACATGCTCGCACAAAACGGTCACAGGAACGGCTGTGTAGCCTGGTGGTGGGCCACTCACGCTGCCAAAACCCTCGTTGAGCACGCGCAGGTCTTCGTAATCCACGTAGATGGAGAACTCGCCAAAGCTTTCCCGAAGCCAAGTGCTGAGGCTGCTGGTGTTGGAGCCACAGCCTGACCCTAAAGTGACAAAGCGCAGGAGAGACTCGTTAGATGTAGACAGACACAGAGCAAGCGCTGTCTTCCAGCACACAAGACCAAACAAAGAGCCGCCTCCACTGGACCTACCCGATGCGTGACTGTGCTTTAGGTAGCCCACCAGGACCGGGGTGAGCTGCTGCTGTCTCAGCGAAGCGATCTGGTCAAAGATGCTGCTCAGAGCACCAACGCTATATGGGAAAGAACAGAACAAAATGAAGGTAAGGACGATGCCTCTCTAACGTCGTCTCTCCACCCCTCACTAAAACAGCTTTAGAAAGGTCCTCGAGTTGTCAATGACAGTGCTGTGAGACCCGCTTTACACACAGCTGTGCAGCATTTGGGGAGCACTACGTACATGACGTGGTATGCGTTGCAGTCTGCGTGTGATGTTGTTATCTGGAGCATCTCTGCAGTCAGGCTGGGCAGGAGAGGAGTCAGTTTCACAGTGAACCAGGAAACCCAGTCGGAGGTTCCAAAGTCTTCAAAATGAGGACTGATGACGGAGAAGGAAAAACTCATCATGACGTCCCTCACCACAGGATTGATGTCTAGCGCCTGGAGGAAATGTCAAGCAAACAAGAGCAACATTTCAGTCAAACAATTGCGTCACAAACGCCCTTTTCAGCTCTTTTGCCACACAGAGAAAAACACCCGTTCTAGCGTGCCAGCCTTAGTGATGAGAACATACCTGCGGTGTCCTGGTGAGAACGGTCAAGAACTCATCTGTATCCTGGAAGGCATTGTCGCCGTTGAGACGTTCGAGGACCAAGTTGATCAGACCCACGTTGTTCAGCGCGCCAGATGTTAGTGTCAGTTGAGCAACCTGAGAAGCGCTCAGAAGGTCCAGCGCCTCAAACTGTAGGGGAGAAAATCAATAACAAGGTTTTTTATTTTTTAGAAACAACATGCTCGCACAAAACGGTCACAGGAACGGCTGTGTAGCCTGGTGGTGGGCCACTCACGCTGCCAAAACCCTCGTTGAGCACGCGCAGGTCTTCGTAATCCACGTAGATGGAGAACTCGCCAAAGCTTTCCCGAAGCCAAGTGCTGAGGCTGCTGGTGTTGGAGCCACAGCCTGACCCTAAAGTGACAAAGCGCAGGAGAGACTCGTTAGATGTCGACAGACACAGAGCAAGCGCTGTCTTCCAGCACACGAGACCAAACAAAGAGCCACCTCCACTGGACCTACCCGATGCGTGACTGTGCTTTAGGTAGCCCACCAGGACCGGGGTGAGCTGCTGCTGTCTCAGCGAAGCGATCTGGTCAAAGACGCTGCTCAGAGCCCCAACGCTATATGGGAAAGATCAGAACAAAAGGAAGGTAAGGACGATGCCTCTCTAACGTCGTCTCTCCACCCCTCACTAAAACAGCTTTAGAAAGGTCCTCGAGTTGTCAATGACAGTGCTGTGAGACCCGCTTTACACACAGCTGTGCAGCATTTGGGGAGCGCTACGTACATGACGTGGTATGCGTTGCAGTCTGCGTGTGATGTTGTTATCTGGAGCATCTCTGCAGTCAGGCTGGGCAGGAGAGGAGTCAGTTTCACAGTGAACCAGGAAACCCAGTCGTAGGTTCCAAAGTCTTCAAAATGAGGACTGATGACGGAGAAGGAAAAGCTCATCATGACGTCCCTCACCACAGGATTGATGTCTAGCGCCTGGAGGAAATGTAAAGCAAACAAGAGCAACATTTCAGTCAAACAATTGCGTCACAAACGCCTTTGTCGGCTCTTTTGCCACACAGAGAAAAACAACCGTTCTAGCGTGCCAGCCTTAGTGATGAGAACATACCTGCGGTGTCCTGATGAGAACGGTCAAGAACTCATCGGTATCCTGGAAGGCATTGTCGCCGTTGAGACGTTCGAGGACCAAGTTGATCAGACCCACGTTGTTCAGCACGCCAGATGTTATTGTCAGTTGAGCAACCTGAGAAGCGCTCAGAAGGTCCAGCGCCTCAAACTGTAGGGGAGAAAATCAATAACAAGGTTTTTTATTTTTTAGAAACAACATGCTCGCACAAAACAGTCACAGGAACGGCTGTGTAGCCTGGTGGTGGGCCACTCACGCTGCCAAAACCCTCGTTGAGCACGCGCAGGTCTTCGTAATCCACGTAGATGGAGAACTCGCCAAAGCTTTCCCGAAGCCAAGTGCTGAGGCTGCTGGTGTTGGAGCCACAGCCTGACCCTAAAGTGACAAAGCGCAGGAGAGACTCGTTAGATGTCGACAGACACAGAGCAAGCGCTGTCTTCCAGCACACGAGACCAAACAAAGAGCCGCCTCCACTGGACCTACCAGATGCGTGACTGTGCTTTAGGTAGCCCACCAGGACCGGGGTGAGCTGCTGCTGTCTCAGCGAAGCGATCTGGTCAAAGACGCTGCTCAAAGCACCAACGCTATATGGGAAAGAACAGAACAAAATGAAGGTAAGGACGATGCCTGTCTAACGTCGTCTCTCCACCCCTCACTAAAACAGCTTTAGAAAGGTCCTCGAGTTGTCAATGACTGTGCTGTGAGACCCGCTTTACACACAGCTGTGCAGCATTTGGGGAGCACTACGTACATGACGTGGTATGCGTTGCAGTCTGCGTGTGATGTTGTTATCTGGAGCATCTCTGCAGTCAGGCTGGGCAGGAGAGGAGTCAGTTTCACAGTGAACCAGGAAACCCAGTCGGAGGTTCCAAAGTCTTCAAAATGAGGACTGATGACGGAGAAGGAAAAACTCATCATGATGTCCCTCACCACAGGATTGATGTCTAGCGCCTGGAGGAAATGTCAAGCAAACAAGAGCAACATTTCAGTCAAACAATTGCGTCACAAACGCCTTTGTCGGCTCTTTTGCCACACAGAGAAAAACACCCGTTCTAGCGTGCAAGCCTTAGTGATGAGAACATACCTGCGGTGTCCTGATGAGAACGGTCAAGAACTCATCTGTATCCTGGAAGGTATTGTCGCCGTTGAGACGTTCGAGGACCAAGTTGATCAGACCCACGTTGTTCAGCGCGCCAGATGTTAGTGTCAGTTGAGCAACCTGAGAAGCGCTCAGAAGGTCCAGCGCCTCAAACTGTAGGGGAGAAAATCAATAACAAGGTTTTTTATTTTTTAGAAACAACATGCTCGCACAAAACAGTCACAGGAACGGCTGTGTAGCCTGGTGGTGGGCCACTCACGCTGCCAAAACCCTCATTGAGCACGCGCAGGTCTTCGTAATCCACGTAGATGGAGAACTCGCCAAAGCTTTCCCGAAGCCAAGTGCTGAGGCTGCTGGTGTTGGAGCCACAGCCTGACCCTAAAGTGACAAAGCGCAGGAGAGACTCGTTAGATGTCGACAGACACAGAGCAAGCGCTGTCTTCCAGCACACGAGACCAAACAAAGAGCCGCCTCCACTGGACCTACCCGATGCGTGACTGTGCTTTAGGTAGCCCACCAGGACCGGGGTGAGCTGCTGCTGTCTCAGCGAAGCGATCTGGTCAAAGACGCTGCTCAGAGCCCCAACGCTATATGGGAAAGAACAGAACAAAATGAAGGTAAGGACGATGCCTGTCTAAAGTCGTCTCTCCACCCCTCACTAAAACAGCTTTAGAAAGGTCCTCGAGTTGTCAATGACAGTGCTGTGAGACCCGCTTTACACACAGCTGTGCAGCATTTGGGGAGCACTACGTACATGACGTGGTATGCGTTGCAGTCTGCGTGTGATGTTGTTATCTGGAGCATCTCTGCAGTCAGGCTGGGCAGGAGAGGAGTCAGTTTCACAGTGAACCAGGAAACCCAGTCGGAGGTTCCAAAGTCTTCAAAATGAGGACTGATGACGGAGAAGGAAAAACTCATCATGATGTCCCTCACCACAGGATTGATGTCTAGCGCCTGGAGGAAATGTCAAGCAAACAAGAGCAACATTTCAGTCAAACAATTGCGTCACAAACGCCTTTGTCGGCTCTTTTGCCACACAGAGAAAAACACCCGTTCTAGCGTGCCAGCCTTAGTGATGAGAACATACCTGCGGTGTCCTGATGAGAATGGTCAAGAACTCATCGGTATCCTGGAAGGCATTGTCGCCGTTGAGACGTTCGAGGACCAAGTTGATCAGACCCACGTTGTTCAGCGCGCCAGATGTTAGTGTCAGTTGAGCAACCTGAGAAGCGCTCAGAAGGTCCAGCGCCTCAAACTGTAGGGGAGAAAATCAATAACAAGGTTTTTTATTTTTTAGAAACAACATGCTCGCACAAAACGGTCACAGGAACGGCTGTGTAGCCTGGTGGTGGGCCACTCACGCTGCCAAAACCCTCGTTGAGCACGCGCAGGTCTTCGTAATCCACGTAGATGGAGAACTCGCCAAAGCTTTCCCGAAGCCAAGTGCTGAGGCTGCTGGTGTTGGAGCCACAGCCTGACCCTAAAGTGACAAAGCGCAGGAGAGACTCGTTAGATGTAGACAGACACAGAGCAAGCGCTGTCTTCCAGCACACAAGACCAAACAAAGAGCCGCCTCCACTGGACCTACCCGATGCGTGACTGTGCTTTAGGTAGCCCACCAGGACCGGGGTGAGCTGCTGCTGTCTCAGCGAAGCGATCTGGTCAAAGATGCTGCTCAGAGCACCAACGCTATATGGGAAAGAACAGAACAAAATGAAGGTAAGGACGATGCCTCTCTAACGTCGTCTCTCCACCCCTCACTAAAACAGCTTTAGAAAGGTCCTCGAGTTGTCAATGACAGTGCTGTGAGACCCGCTTTACACACAGCTGTGCAGCATTTGGGGAGCACTACGTACATGACGTGGTATGCGTTGCAGTCTGCGTGTGATGTTGTTATCTGGAGCATCTCTGCAGTCAGGCTGGGCAGGAGAGGAGTCAGTTTCACAGTGAACCAGGAAACCCAGTCGGAGGTTCCAAAGTCTTCAAAATGAGGACTGATGACGGAGAAGGAAAAACTCATCATGACGTCCCTCACCACAGGATTGATGTCTAGCGCCTGGAGGAAATGTCAAGCAAACAAGAGCAACATTTCAGTCAAACAATTGCGTCACAAACGCCCTTTTCAGCTCTTTTGCCACACAGAGAAAAACACCCGTTCTAGCGTGCCAGCCTTAGTGATGAGAACATACCTGCGGTGTCCTGGTGAGAACGGTCAAGAACTCATCTGTATCCTGGAAGGCATTGTCGCCGTTGAGACGTTCGAGGACCAAGTTGATCAGACCCACGTTGTTCAGCGCGCCAGATGTTAGTGTCAGTTGAGCAACCTGAGAAGCGCTCAGAAGGTCCAGCGCCTCAAACTGTAGGGGAGAAAATCAATAACAAGGTTTTTTATTTTTTAGAAACAACATGCTCGCACAAAACGGTCACAGGAACGGCTGTGTAGCCTGGTGGTGGGCCACTCACGCTGCCAAAACCCTCGTTGAGCACGCGCAGGTCTTCGTAATCCACGTAGATGGAGAACTCGCCAAAGCTTTCCCGAAGCCAAGTGCTGAGGCTGCTGGTGTTGGAGCCACAGCCTGACCCTAAAGTGACAAAGCGCAGGAGAGACTCGTTAGATGTCGACAGACACAGAGCAAGCGCTGTCTTCCAGCACACGAGACCAAACAAAGAGCCACCTCCACTGGACCTACCCGATGCGTGACTGTGCTTTAGGTAGCCCACCAGGACCGGGGTGAGCTGCTGCTGTCTCAGCGAAGCGATCTGGTCAAAGACGCTGCTCAGAGCCCCAACGCTATATGGGAAAGATCAGAACAAAAGGAAGGTAAGGACGATGCCTCTCTAACGTCGTCTCTCCACCCCTCACTAAAACAGCTTTAGAAAGGTCCTCGAGTTGTCAATGACAGTGCTGTGAGACCCGCTTTACACACAGCTGTGCAGCATTTGGGGAGCGCTACGTACATGACGTGGTATGCGTTGCAGTCTGCGTGTGATGTTGTTATCTGGAGCATCTCTGCAGTCAGGCTGGGCAGGAGAGGAGTCAGTTTCACAGTGAACCAGGAAACCCAGTCGTAGGTTCCAAAGTCTTCAAAATGAGGACTGATGACGGAGAAGGAAAAGCTCATCATGACGTCCCTCACCACAGGATTGATGTCTAGCGCCTGGAGGAAATGTAAAGCAAACAAGAGCAACATTTCAGTCAAACAATTGCGTCACAAACGCCTTTGTCGGCTCTTTTGCCACACAGAGAAAAACAACCGTTCTAGCGTGCCAGCCTTAGTGATGAGAACATACCTGCGGTGTCCTGATGAGAACGGTCAAGAACTCATCGGTATCCTGGAAGGCATTGTCGCCGTTGAGACGTTCGAGGACCAAGTTGATCAGACCCACGTTGTTCAGCACGCCAGATGTTATTGTCAGTTGAGCAACCTGAGAAGCGCTCAGAAGGTCCAGCGCCTCAAACTGTAGGGGAGAAAATCAATAACAAGGTTTTTTATTTTTTAGAAACAACATGCTCGCACAAAACAGTCACAGGAACGGCTGTGTAGCCTGGTGGTGGGCCACTCACGCTGCCAAAACCCTCGTTGAGCACGCGCAGGTCTTCGTAATCCACGTAGATGGAGAACTCGCCAAAGCTTTCCCGAAGCCAAGTGCTGAGGCTGCTGGTGTTGGAGCCACAGCCTGACCCTAAAGTGACAAAGCGCAGGAGAGACTCGTTAGATGTCGACAGACACAGAGCAAGCGCTGTCTTCCAGCACACGAGACCAAACAAAGAGCCGCCTCCACTGGACCTACCAGATGCGTGACTGTGCTTTAGGTAGCCCACCAGGACCGGGGTGAGCTGCTGCTGTCTCAGCGAAGCGATCTGGTCAAAGACGCTGCTCAAAGCACCAACGCTATATGGGAAAGAACAGAACAAAATGAAGGTAAGGACGATGCCTGTCTAACGTCGTCTCTCCACCCCTCACTAAAACAGCTTTAGAAAGGTCCTCGAGTTGTCAATGACTGTGCTGTGAGACCCGCTTTACACACAGCTGTGCAGCATTTGGGGAGCACTACGTACATGACGTGGTATGCGTTGCAGTCTGCGTGTGATGTTGTTATCTGGAGCATCTCTGCAGTCAGGCTGGGCAGGAGAGGAGTCAGTTTCACAGTGAACCAGGAAACCCAGTCGGAGGTTCCAAAGTCTTCAAAATGAGGACTGATGACGGAGAAGGAAAAACTCATCATGATGTCCCTCACCACAGGATTGATGTCTAGCGCCTGGAGGAAATGTCAAGCAAACAAGAGCAACATTTCAGTCAAACAATTGCGTCACAAACGCCTTTGTCGGCTCTTTTGCCACACAGAGAAAAACACCCGTTCTAGCGTGCAAGCCTTAGTGATGAGAACATACCTGCGGTGTCCTGATGAGAACGGTCAAGAACTCATCTGTATCCTGGAAGGTATTGTCGCCGTTGAGACGTTCGAGGACCAAGTTGATCAGACCCACGTTGTTCAGCGCGCCAGATGTTAGTGTCAGTTGAGCAACCTGAGAAGCGCTCAGAAGGTCCAGCGCCTCAAACTGTAGGGGAGAAAATCAATAACAAGGTTTTTTATTTTTTAGAAACAACATGCTCGCACAAAACAGTCACAGGAACGGCTGTGTAGCCTGGTGGTGGGCCACTCACGCTGCCAAAACCCTCATTGAGCACGCGCAGGTCTTCGTAATCCACGTAGATGGAGAACTCGCCAAAGCTTTCCCGAAGCCAAGTGCTGAGGCTGCTGGTGTTGGAGCCACAGCCTGACCCTAAAGTGACAAAGCGCAGGAGAGACTCGTTAGATGTCGACAGACACAGAGCAAGCGCTGTCTTCCAGCACACGAGACCAAACAAAGAGCCGCCTCCACTGGACCTACCCGATGCGTGACTGTGCTTTAGGTAGCCCACCAGGACCGGGGTGAGCTGCTGCTGTCTCAGCGAAGCGATCTGGTCAAAGACGCTGCTCAGAGCCCCAACGCTATATGGGAAAGAACAGAACAAAATGAAGGTAAGGACGATGCCTGTCTAAAGTCGTCTCTCCACCCCTCACTAAAACAGCTTTAGAAAGGTCCTCGAGTTGTCAATGACAGTGCTGTGAGACCCGCTTTACACACAGCTGTGCAGCATTTGGGGAGCACTACGTACATGACGTGGTATGCGTTGCAGTCTGCGTGTGATGTTGTTATCTGGAGCATCTCTGCAGTCAGGCTGGGCAGGAGAGGAGTCAGTTTCACAGTGAACCAGGAAACCCAGTCGGAGGTTCCAAAGTCTTCAAAATGAGGACTGATGACGGAGAAGGAAAAACTCATCATGATGTCCCTCACCACAGGATTGATGTCTAGCGCCTGGAGGAAATGTCAAGCAAACAAGAGCAACATTTCAGTCAAACAATTGCGTCACAAACGCCTTTGTCGGCTCTTTTGCCACACAGAGAAAAACACCCGTTCTAGCGTGCCAGCCTTAGTGATGAGAACATACCTGCGGTGTCCTGATGAGAATGGTCAAGAACTCATCGGTATCCTGGAAGGCATTGTCGCCGTTGAGACGTTCGAGGACCAAGTTGATCAGACCCACGTTGTTCAGCGCGCCAGATGTTAGTGTCAGTTGAGCAACCTGAGAAGCGCTCAGAAGGTCCAGCGCCTCAAACTGTAGGGGAGAAAATCAATAACAAGGTTTTTTATTTTTTAGAAACAACATGCTCGCACAAAACGGTCACAGGAACGGCTGTGTAGCCTGGTGGTGGGCCACTCACGCTGCCAAAACCCTCGTTGAGCACGCGCAGGTCTTCGTAATCCACGTAGATGGAGAACTCGCCAAAGCTTTCCCGAAGCCAAGTGCTGAGGCTGCTGGTGTTGGAGCCACAGCCTGACCCTAAAGTGACAAAGCGCAGGAGAGACTCGTTAGATGTCGACAGACACAGAGCAAGCGCTGTCTTCAAGCACACGAGACCAAACAAAGAGCCGCCTCCACTGGACCTACCCGATGCGTGACTGTGCTTTAGGTAGCCCACCAGGACCGGGGTGAGCTGCTGCTGTCTCAGCGAAGCGATCTGGTCAAAGACGCTGCTCAGAGCCCCAACGCTATATGGGAAAGAACAGAACAAAATGAAGGTAAGGACGATGCCTGTCTAAAGTCGTCTCTCCACCCCTCACTAAAACAGCTTTAGAAAGGTCCTCGAGTTGTCAATGACAGTGCTGTGAGACCCGCTTTACACACAGCTGTGCAGCATTTGGGGAGCACTACGTACATGACGTGGTATGCGTTGCAGTCTGCGTGTGATGTTGTTATCTGGAGCATCTCTGCAGTCAGGCTGGGCAGGAGAGGAGTCAGTTTCACAGTGAACCAGGAAACCCAGTCGGAGGTTCCAAAGTCTTCAAAATGAGGACTGATGACGGAGAAGGAAAAACTCATCATGATGTCCCTCACCACAGGATTGATGTCTAGCGCCTGGAGGAAATGTCAAGCAAACAAGAGCAACATTTCAGTCAAACAATTGCGTCACAAACGCCTTTGTCGGCTCTTTTGCCACACAGAGAAAAACACCCGTTCTAGCGTGCCAGCCTTAGTGATGAGAACATACCTGCGGTGTCCTGATGAGAATGGTCAAGAACTCATCGGTATCCTGGAAGGCATTGTCGCCGTTGAGACGTTCGAGGACCAAGTTGATCAGACCCACGTTGTTCAGCGCGCCAGATGTTAGTGTCAGTTGAGCAACCTGAGAAGCGCTCAGAAGGTCCAGCGCCTCAAACTGTAGGGGAGAAAATCAATAACAAGGTTTTTTATTTTTTAGAAACAACATGCTCGCACAAAACGGTCACAGGAACGGCTGTGTAGCCTGGTGGTGGGCCACTCACGCTGCCAAAACCCTCGTTGAGCACGCGCAGGTCTTCGTAATCCACGTAGATGGAGAACTCGCCAAAGCTTTCCCGAAGCCAAGTGCTGAGGCTGCTGGTGTTGGAGCCACAGCCTGACCCTAAAGTGACAAAGCGCAGGAGAGACTCGTTAGATGTCGACAGACACAGAGCAAGCGCTGTCTTCCAGCACACGAGACCAAACAAAGAGCCACCTCCACTGGACCTACCCGATGCGTGACTGTGCTTTAGGTAGCCCACCAGGACCGGGGTGAGCTGCTGCTGTCTCAGCGAAGCGATCTGGTCAAAGACGCTGCTCAGAGCCCCAACGCTATATGGGAAAGATCAGAACAAAAGGAAGGTAAGGACGATGCCTCTCTAACGTCGTCTCTCCACCCCTCACTAAAACAGCTTTAGAAAGGTCCTCGAGTTGTCAATGACAGTGCTGTGAGACCCGCTTTACACACAGCTGTGCAGCATTTGGGGAGCGCTACGTACATGACGTGGTATGCGTTGCAGTCTGCGTGTGATGTTGTTATCTGGAGCATCTCTGCAGTCAGGCTGGGCAGGAGAGGAGTCAGTTTCACAGTGAACCAGGAAACCCAGTCGTAGGTTCCAAAGTCTTCAAAATGAGGACTGATGACGGAGAAGGAAAAACTCATCATGACGTCCCTCACCACAGGATTGATGTCTAGCGCCTGGAGGAAATGTCAAGCAAACAAGAGCAACATTTCAGTCAAACAATTGCGTCACAAACGCCTTTGTCGGCTCTTTTGCCACACAGAGAAAAACAACCGTTCTAGCGTGCCAGCCTTAGTGATGAGAACATACCTGCGGTGTCCTGATGAGAACGGTCAAGAACTCATCGGTATCCTGGAAGGCATTGTCGCCGTTGAGACGTTCGAGGACCAAGTTGATCAGACCCACGTTGTTCAGCGCGCCAGATGTTATTGTCAGTTGAGCAACCTGAGAAGCGCTCAGAAGGTCCAGCGCCTCAAACTGTAGGGGAGAAAATCAATAACAAGGTTTTTTATTTTTTAGAAACAACATGCTCGCACAAAACAGTCACAGGAACGGCTGTGTAGCCTGGTGGTGGGCCACTCACGCTGCCAAAACCCTCGTTGAGCACGCGCAGGTCTTCGTAATCCACGTAGATGGAGAACTCGCCAAAGCTTTCCCGAAGCCAAGTGCTGAGGCTGCTGGTGTTGGAGCCACAGCCTGACCCTAAAGTGACAAAGCGCAGGAGAGACTCGTTAGATGTCGACAGACACAGAGCAAGCGCTGTCTTCCAGCACACGAGACCAAACAAAGAGCCGCCTCCACTGGACCTACCAGATGCGTGACTGTGCTTTAGGTAGCCCACCAGGACCGGGGTGAGCTGCTGCTGTCTCAGCGAAGCGATCTGGTCAAAGACGCTGCTCAAAGCACCAACGCTATATGGGAAAGAACAGAACAAAATGAAGGTAAGGACGATGCCTGTCTAACGTCGTCTCTCCACCCCTCACTAAAACAGCTTTAGAAAGGTCCTCGAGTTGTCAATGACTGTGCTGTGAGACCCGCTTTACACACAGCTGTGCAGCATTTGGGGAGCACTACGTACATGACGTGGTATGCGTTGCAGTCTGCGTGTGATGTTGTTATCTGGAGCATCTCTGCAGTCAGGCTGGGCAGGAGAGGAGTCAGTTTCACAGTGAACCAGGAAACCCAGTCGGAGGTTCCAAAGTCTTCAAAATGAGGACTGATGACGGAGAAGGAAAAACTCATCATGATGTCCCTCACCACAGGATTGATGTCTAGCGCCTGGAGGAAATGTCAAGCAAACAAGAGCAACATTTCAGTCAAACAATTGCGTCACAAACGCCTTTGTCGGCTCTTTTGCCACACAGAGAAAAACACCCGTTCTAGCGTGCAAGCCTTAGTGATGAGAACATACCTGCGGTGTCCTGATGAGAACGGTCAAGAACTCATCTGTATCCTGGAAGGTATTGTCGCCGTTGAGACGTTCGAGGACCAAGTTGATCAGACCCACGTTGTTCAGCGCGCCAGATGTTAGTGTCAGTTGAGCAACCTGAGAAGCGCTCAGAAGGTCCAGCGCCTCAAACTGTAGGGGAGAAAATCAATAACAAGGTTTTTTATTTTTTAGAAACAACATGCTCGCACAAAACAGTCACAGGAACGGCTGTGTAGCCTGGTGGTGGGCCACTCACGCTGCCAAAACCCTCATTGAGCACGCGCAGGTCTTCGTAATCCACGTAGATGGAGAACTCGCCAAAGCTTTCCCGAAGCCAAGTGCTGAGGCTGCTGGTGTTGGAGCCACAGCCTGACCCTAAAGTGACAAAGCGCAGGAGAGACTCGTTAGATGTCGACAGACACAGAGCAAGCGCTGTCTTCCAGCACACGAGACCAAACAAAGAGCCGCCTCCACTGGACCTACCCGATGCGTGACTGTGCTTTAGGTAGCCCACCAGGACCGGGGTGAGCTGCTGCTGTCTCAGCGAAGCGATCTGGTCAAAGACGCTGCTCAGAGCCCCAACGCTATATGGGAAAGATCAGAACAAAAGGAAGGTAAGGACGATGCCTGTCTAAAGTCGTCTCTCCACCCCTCACTAAAACAGCTTTAGAAAGGTCCTCGAGTTGTCAATGACAGTGCTGTGAGACCCGCTTTACACACAGCTGTGCAGCATTTGGGGAGCACTACGTACATGACGTGGTATGCGTTGCAGTCTGCGTGTGATGTTGTTATCTGGAGCATCTCTGCAGTCAGGCTGGGCAGGAGAGGAGTCAGTTTCACAGTGAACCAGGAAACCCAGTCGGAGGTTCCAAAGTCTTCAAAATGAGGACTGATGACGGAGAAGGAAAAACTCATCATGATGTCCCTCACCACAGGATTGATGTCTAGCGCCTGGAGGAAATGTCAAGCAAACAAGAGCAACATTTCAGTCAAACAATTGCGTCACAAACGCCTTTGTCGGCTCTTTTGCCACACAGAGAAAAACACCCGTTCTAGCGTGCCAGCCTTAGTGATGAGAACATACCTGCGGTGTCCTGATGAGAACGGTCAAGAACTCATCGGTATCCTGGAAGACATTGTCGCCGTTGAGACGTTCGAGGACCAAGTTGATCAGACCCACGTTGTTCAGCGCGCCAGATGTTAGTGTCAGTTGAGCAACCTGAGAAGCGCTCAGAAGGTCCAGCGCCTCAAACTGTAGGGGAGAAAATCAATAACAAGGTTTTTTATTTTTTAGAAACAACATGCTCGCACAAAACGGTCACAGGAACGGCTGTGTAGCCTGGTGGTGGGCCACTCACGCTGCCAAAACCCTCGTTGAGCACGCGCAGGTCTTCGTAATCCACGTAGATGGAGAACTCGCCAAAGCTTTCCCGAAGCCAAGTGCTGAGGCTGCTGGTGTTGGAGCCACAGCCTGACCCTAAAGTGACAAAGCGCAGGAGAGACTCGTTAGATGTCGACAGACACAGAGCAAGCGCTGTCTTCCAGCACACGAGACCAAACAAAGAGCCACCTCCACTGGACCTACCCGATGCGTGACTGTGCTTTAGGTAGCCCACCAGGACCGGGGTGAGCTGCTGCTGTCTCAGCGAAGCGATCTGGTCAAAGACGCTGCTCAGAGCCCCAACGCTATATGGGAAAGATCAGAACAAAAGGAAGGTAAGGACGATGCCTCTCTAACGTCGTCTCTCCACCCCTCACTAAAACAGCTTTAGAAAGGTCCTCGAGTTGTCAATGACAGTGCTGTGAGACCCGCTTTACACACAGCTGTGCAGCATTTGGGGAGCGCTACGTACATGACGTGGTATGCGTTGCAGTCTGCGTGTGATGTTGTTATCTGGAGCATCTCTGCAGTCAGGCTGGGCAGGAGAGGAGTCAGTTTCACAGTGAACCAGGAAACCCAGTCGTAGGTTCCAAAGTCTTCAAAATGAGGACTGATGACGGAGAAGGAAAAACTCATCATGACGTCCCTCACCACAGGATTGATGTCTAGCGCCTGGAGGAAATGTAAAGCAAACAAGAGCAACATTTCAGTCAAACAATTGCGTCACAAACGCCTTTGTCGGCTCTTTTGCCACACAGAGAAAAACAACCGTTCTAGCGTGCCAGCCTTAGTGATGAGAACATACCTGCGGTGTCCTGATGAGAACGGTCAAGAACTCATCGGTATCCTGGAAGGCATTGTCGCCGTTGAGACGTTCGAGGACCAAGTTGATCAGACCCACGTTGTTCAGCACGCCAGATGTTATTGTCAGTTGAGCAACCTGAGAAGCGCTCAGAAGGTCCAGCGCCTCAAACTGTAGGGGAGAAAATCAATAACAAGGTTTTTTATTTTTTAGAAACAACATGCTCGCACAAAACAGTCACAGGAACGGCTGTGTAGCCTGGTGGTGGGCCACTCACGCTGCCAAAACCCTCGTTGAGCACGCGCAGGTCTTCGTAATCCACGTAGATGGAGAACTCGCCAAAGCTTTCCCGAAGCCAAGTGCTGAGGCTGCTGGTGTTGGAGCCACAGCCTGACCCTAAAGTGACAAAGCGCAGGAGAGACTCGTTAGATGTCGACAGACACAGAGCAAGCGCTGTCTTCCAGCACACGAGACCAAACAAAGAGCCGCCTCCACTGGACCTACCAGATGCGTGACTGTGCTTTAGGTAGCCCACCAGGACCGGGGTGAGCTGCTGCTGTCTCAGCGAAGCGATCTGGTCAAAGACGCTGCTCAAAGCACCAACGCTATATGGGAAAGAACAGAACAAAATGAAGGTAAGGACGATGCCTGTCTAACGTCGTCTCTCCACCCCTCACTAAAACAGCTTTAGAAAGGTCCTCGAGTTGTCAATGACTGTGCTGTGAGACCCGCTTTACACACAGCTGTGCAGCATTTGGGGAGCACTACGTACATGACGTGGTATGCGTTGCAGTCTGCGTGTGATGTTGTTATCTGGAGCATCTCTGCAGTCAGGCTGGGCAGGAGAGGAGTCAGTTTCACAGTGAACCAGGAAACCCAGTCGGAGGTTCCAAAGTCTTCAAAATGAGGACTGATGACGGAGAAGGAAAAACTCATCATGATGTCCCTCACCACAGGATTGATGTCTAGCGCCTGGAGGAAATGTCAAGCAAACAAGAGCAACATTTCAGTCAAACAATTGCGTCACAAACGCCTTTGTCGGCTCTTTTGCCACACAGAGAAAAACACCCGTTCTAGCGTGCAAGCCTTAGTGATGAGAACATACCTGCGGTGTCCTGATGAGAACGGTCAAGAACTCATCTGTATCCTGGAAGGTATTGTCGCCGTTGAGACGTTCGAGGACCAAGTTGATCAGACCCACGTTGTTCAGCGCGCCAGATGTTAGTGTCAGTTGAGCAACCTGAGAAGCGCTCAGAAGGTCCAGCGCCTCAAACTGTAGGGGAGAAAATCAATAACAAGGTTTTTTATTTTTTAGAAACAACATGCTCGCACAAAACAGTCACAGGAACGGCTGTGTAGCCTGGTGGTGGGCCACTCACGCTGCCAAAACCCTCATTGAGCACGCGCAGGTCTTCGTAATCCACGTAGATGGAGAACTCGCCAAAGCTTTCCCGAAGCCAAGTGCTGAGGCTGCTGGTGTTGGAGCCACAGCCTGACCCTAAAGTGACAAAGCGCAGGAGAGACTCGTTAGATGTCGACAGACACAGAGCAAGCGCTGTCTTCCAGCACACGAGACCAAACAAAGAGCCGCCTCCACTGGACCTACCCGATGCGTGACTGTGCTTTAGGTAGCCCACCAGGACCGGGGTGAGCTGCTGCTGTCTCAGCGAAGCGATCTGGTCAAAGACGCTGCTCAGAGCCCCAACGCTATATGGGAAAGAACAGAACAAAATGAAGGTAAGGACGATGCCTGTCTAAAGTCGTCTCTCCACCCCTCACTAAAACAGCTTTAGAAAGGTCCTCGAGTTGTCAATGACAGTGCTGTGAGACCCGCTTTACACACAGCTGTGCAGCATTTGGGGAGCACTACGTACATGACGTGGTATGCGTTGCAGTCTGCGTGTGATGTTGTTATCTGGAGCATCTCTGCAGTCAGGCTGGGCAGGAGAGGAGTCAGTTTCACAGTGAACCAGGAAACCCAGTCGGAGGTTCCAAAGTCTTCAAAATGAGGACTGATGACGGAGAAGGAAAAACTCATCATGATGTCCCTCACCACAGGATTGATGTCTAGCGCCTGGAGGAAATGTCAAGCAAACAAGAGCAACATTTCAGTCAAACAATTGCGTCACAAACGCCTTTGTCGGCTCTTTTGCCACACAGAGAAAAACACCCGTTCTAGCGTGCCAGCCTTAGTGATGAGAACATACCTGCGGTGTCCTGATGAGAACGGTCAAGAACTCATCTGTATCCTGGAAGGCATTGTCGCCGTTGAGACGTTCGAGGACCAAGTTGATCAGACCCACATTGTTCAGCGCGCCAGATGTTATTGTCAGTTGAGCAACCTGAGAAGCGCTCAGAAGGTCCAGCGCCTCAAACTGTAGGGGAGAAAATCAATAACAAGGTTTTTTATTTTTTAGAAACAACATGCTCGCACAAAACGGTCACAGGAACGGCTGTGTAGCCTGGTGGTGGGCCACTCACGCTGCCAAAACCCTCGTTGAGCACGCGCAGGTCTTCGTAATCCACGTAGATGGAGAACTCGCCAAAGCTTTCCCGAAGCCAAGTGCTGAGGCTGCTGGTGTTGGAGCCACAGCCTGACCCTAAAGTGACAAAGCGCAGGAGAGACTCGTTAGATGTCGACAGACACAGAGCAAGCGCTGTCTTCCAGCACACGAGACCAAACAAAGAGCCACCTCCACTGGACCTACCCGATGCGTGACTGTGCTTTAGGTAGCCCACCAGGACCGGGGTGAGCTGCTGCTGTCTCAGCGAAGCGATCTGGTCAAAGACGCTGCTCAGAGCCCCAACGCTATATGGGAAAGATCAGAACAAAAGGAAGGTAAGGACGATGCCTGTCTAAAGTCGTCTCTCCACCCCTCACTAAAACAGCTTTAGAAAGGTCCTCGAGTTGTCAATGACAGTGCTGTGAGACCCGCTTTACACACAGCTGTGCAGCATTTGGGGAGCACTACGTACATGACGTGGTATGCGTTGCAGTCTGCGTGTGATGTTGTTATCTGGAGCATCTCTGCAGTCAGGCTGGGCAGGAGAGGAGTCAGTTTCACAGTGAACCAGGAAACCCAGTCGGAGGTTCCAAAGTCTTCAAAATGAGGACTGATGACGGAGAAGGAAAAACTCATCATGATGTCCCTCACCACAGGATTGATGTCTAGCGCCTGGAGGAAATGTCAAGCAAACAAGAGCAACATTTCAGTCAAACAATTGCGTCACAAACGCCTTTGTCGGCTCTTTTGCCACACAGAGAAAAACACCCGTTCTAGCGTGCCAGCCTTAGTGATGAGAACATACCTGCGGTGTCCTGATGAGAACGGTCAAGAACTCATCGGTATCCTGGAAGACATTGTCGCCGTTGAGACGTTCGAGGACCAAGTTGATCAGACCCACGTTGTTCAGCGCGCCAGATGTTAGTGTCAGTTGAGCAACCTGAGAAGCGCTCAGAAGGTCCAGCGCCTCAAACTGTAGGGGAGAAAATCAATAACAAGGTTTTTTATTTTTTAGAAACAACATGCTCGCACAAAACGGTCACAGGAACGGCTGTGTAGCCTGGTGGTGGGCCACTCACGCTGCCAAAACCCTCGTTGAGCACGCGCAGGTCTTCGTAATCCACGTAGATGGAGAACTCGCCAAAGCTTTCCCGAAGCCAAGTGCTGAGGCTGCTGGTGTTGGAGCCACAGCCTGACCCTAAAGTGACAAAGCGCAGGAGAGACTCGTTAGATGTCGACAGACACAGAGCAAGCGCTGTCTTCCAGCACACGAGACCAAACAAAGAGCCACCTCCACTGGACCTACCCGATGCGTGACTGTGCTTTAGGTAGCCCACCAGGACCGGGGTGAGCTGCTGCTGTCTCAGCGAAGCGATCTGGTCAAAGACGCTGCTCAGAGCCCCAACGCTATATGGGAAAGATCAGAACAAAAGGAAGGTAAGGACGATGCCTCTCTAACGTCGTCTCTCCACCCCTCACTAAAACAGCTTTAGAAAGGTCCTCGAGTTGTCAATGACAGTGCTGTGAGACCCGCTTTACACACAGCTGTGCAGCATTTGGGGAGCGCTACGTACATGACGTGGTATGCGTTGCAGTCTGCGTGTGATGTTGTTATCTGGAGCATCTCTGCAGTCAGGCTGGGCAGGAGAGGAGTCAGTTTCACAGTGAACCAGGAAACCCAGTCGTAGGTTCCAAAGTCTTCAAAATGAGGACTGATGACGGAGAAGGAAAAACTCATCATGACGTCCCTCACCACAGGATTGATGTCTAGCGCCTGGAGGAAATGTAAAGCAAACAAGAGCAACATTTCAGTCAAACAATTGCGTCACAAACGCCTTTGTCGGCTCTTTTGCCACACAGAGAAAAACAACCGTTCTAGCGTGCCAGCCTTAGTGATGAGAACATACCTGCGGTGTCCTGATGAGAACGGTCAAGAACTCATCGGTATCCTGGAAGGCATTGTCGCCGTTGAGACGTTCGAGGACCAAGTTGATCAGACCCACGTTGTTCAGCACGCCAGATGTTATTGTCAGTTGAGCAACCTGAGAAGCGCTCAGAAGGTCCAGCGCCTCAAACTGTAGGGGAGAAAATCAATAACAAGGTTTTTTATTTTTTAGAAACAACATGCTCGCACAAAACAGTCACAGGAACGGCTGTGTAGCCTGGTGGTGGGCCACTCACGCTGCCAAAACCCTCGTTGAGCACGCGCAGGTCTTCGTAATCCACGTAGATGGAGAACTCGCCAAAGCTTTCCCGAAGCCAAGTGCTGAGGCTGCTGGTGTTGGAGCCACAGCCTGACCCTAAAGTGACAAAGCGCAGGAGAGACTCGTTAGATGTCGACAGACACAGAGCAAGCGCTGTCTTCCAGCACACGAGACCAAACAAAGAGCCGCCTCCACTGGACCTACCAGATGCGTGACTGTGCTTTAGGTAGCCCACCAGGACCGGGGTGAGCTGCTGCTGTCTCAGCGAAGCGATCTGGTCAAAGACGCTGCTCAAAGCACCAACGCTATATGGGAAAGAACAGAACAAAATGAAGGTAAGGACGATGCCTGTCTAACGTCGTCTCTCCACCCCTCACTAAAACAGCTTTAGAAAGGTCCTCGAGTTGTCAATGACTGTGCTGTGAGACCCGCTTTACACACAGCTGTGCAGCATTTGGGGAGCACTACGTACATGACGTGGTATGCGTTGCAGTCTGCGTGTGATGTTGTTATCTGGAGCATCTCTGCAGTCAGGCTGGGCAGGAGAGGAGTCAGTTTCACAGTGAACCAGGAAACCCAGTCGGAGGTTCCAAAGTCTTCAAAATGAGGACTGATGACGGAGAAGGAAAAACTCATCATGATGTCCCTCACCACAGGATTGATGTCTAGCGCCTGGAGGAAATGTCAAGCAAACAAGAGCAACATTTCAGTCAAACAATTGCGTCACAAACGCCTTTGTCGGCTCTTTTGCCACACAGAGAAAAACACCCGTTCTAGCGTGCAAGCCTTAGTGATGAGAACATACCTGCGGTGTCCTGATGAGAACGGTCAAGAACTCATCTGTATCCTGGAAGGTATTGTCGCCGTTGAGACGTTCGA
This sequence comes from Gobio gobio, assembly GCF_949357685.1. Lineage (NCBI taxonomy): Eukaryota > Metazoa > Chordata > Actinopteri > Cypriniformes > Gobionidae > Gobio > Gobio gobio. The sequence goes on from NW_027645772.1 coordinate 161,588, forward strand.
GGACCAAGTTGATCAGACCCACGTTGTTCAGCGCGCCAGATGTTAGTGTCAGTTGAGCAACCTGAGAAGCGCTCAGAAGGTCCAGCGCCTCAAACTGTAGGGGAGAAAATCAATAACAAGGTTTTTTATTTTTTAGAAACAACATGCTCGCACAAAACAGTCACAGGAACGGCTGTGTAGCCTGGTGGTGGGCCACTCACGCTGCCAAAACCCTCATTGAGCACGCGCAGGTCTTCGTAATCCACGTAGATGGAGAACTCGCCAAAGCTTTCCCGAAGCCAAGTGCTGAGGCTGCTGGTGTTGGAGCCACAGCCTGACCCTAAAGTGACAAAGCGCAGGAGAGACTCGTTAGATGTCGACAGACACAGAGCAAGCGCTGTCTTCCAGCACACGAGACCAAACAAAGAGCCGCCTCCACTGGACCTACCCGATGCGTGACTGTGCTTTAGGTAGCCCACCAGGACCGGGGTGAGCTGCTGCTGTCTCAGCGAAGCGATCTGGTCAAAGACGCTGCTCAGAGCCCCAACGCTATATGGGAAAGAACAGAACAAAATGAAGGTAAGGACGATGCCTGTCTAAAGTCGTCTCTCCACCCCTCACTAAAACAGCTTTAGAAAGGTCCTCGAGTTGTCAATGACAGTGCTGTGAGACCCGCTTTACACACAGCTGTGCAGCATTTGGGGAGCACTACGTACATGACGTGGTATGCGTTGCAGTCTGCGTGTGATGTTGTTATCTGGAGCATCTCTGCAGTCAGGCTGGGCAGGAGAGGAGTCAGTTTCACAGTGAACCAGGAAACCCAGTCGGAGGTTCCAAAGTCTTCAAAATGAGGACTGATGACGGAGAAGGAAAAACTCATCATGATGTCCCTCACCACAGGATTGATGTCTAGCGCCTGGAGGAAATGTCAAGCAAACAAGAGCAACATTTCAGTCAAACAATTGCGTCACAAACGCCTTTGTCGGCTCTTTTGCCACACAGAGAAAAACACCCGTTCTAGCGTGCCAGCCTTAGTGATGAGAACATACCTGCGGTGTCCTGATGAGAACGGTCAAGAACTCATCTGTATCCTGGAAGGCATTGTCGCCGTTGAGACGTTCGAGGACCAAGTTGATCAGACCCACATTGTTCAGCGCGCCAGATGTTATTGTCAGTTGAGCAACCTGAGAAGCGCTCAGAAGGTCCAGCGCCTCAAACTGTAGGGGAGAAAATCAATAACAAGGTTTTTTATTTTTTAGAAACAACATGCTCGCACAAAACGGTCACAGGAACGGCTGTGTAGCCTGGTGGTGGGCCACTCACGCTGCCAAAACCCTCGTTGAGCACGCGCAGGTCTTCGTAATCCACGTAGATGGAGAACTCGCCAAAGCTTTCCCGAAGCCAAGTGCTGAGGCTGCTGGTGTTGGAGCCACAGCCTGACCCTAAAGTGACAAAGCGCAGGAGAGACTCGTTAGATGTCGACAGACACAGAGCAAGCGCTGTCTTCCAGCACACGAGACCAAACAAAGAGCCACCTCCACTGGACCTACCCGATGCGTGACTGTGCTTTAGGTAGCCCACCAGGACCGGGGTGAGCTGCTGCTGTCTCAGCGAAGCGATCTGGTCAAAGATGCTGCTCAGAGCCCCAACGCTATATGGGAAAGATCAGAACAAAAGGAAGGTAAGGACGATGCCTCTCTAACGTCGTCTCTCCACCCCTCACTAAAACAGCTTTAGAAAGGTCCTCGAGTTGTCAATGACAGTGCTGTGAGACCCGCTTTACACACAGCTGTGCAGCATTTGGGGAGCACTACGTACATGACGTGGTATGCGTTGCAGTCTGCGTGTGATGTTGTTATCTGGAGCATCTCTGCAGTCAGGCTGGGCAGGAGAGTAGTCAGTTTCACAGTGAACCAGGAAACCCAGTCGGAGGTTCCAAAGTCTTCAAAATGAGGACTGATGACGGAGAAGGAAAAACTCATCATGATGTCCCTCACCACAGGATTGATGTCTAGCGCCTGGAGGAAATGTCAAGCAAACAAGAGCAACATTTCAGTCAAACAATTGCGTCACAAACGCCTTTGTCGGCTCTTTTGCCACACAGAGAAAAACACCCGTTCTAGCGTGCAAGCCTTAGTGATGAGAACATACCTGCGGTGTCCTGATGAGAACGGTCAAGAACTCATCTGTATCCTGGAAGGTATTGTCGCCGTTGAGACGTTCGAGGACCAAGTTGATCAGACCCACGTTGTTCAGCGCGCCAGATGTTAGTGTCAGTTGAGCAACCTGAGAAGCGCTCAGAAGGTCCAGCGCCTCAAACTGTAGGGGAGAAAATCAATAACAAGGTTTTTTATTTTTTAGAAACAACATGCTCGCACAAAACAGTCACAGGAACGGCTGTGTAGCCTGGTGGTGGGCCACTCACGCTGCCAAAACCCTCGTTGAGCACGCGCAGGTCTTCGTAATCCACGTAGATGGAGAACTCGCCAAAGCTTTCCCGAAGCCAAGTGCTGAGGCTGCTGGTGTTGGAGCCACAGCCTGACCCTAAAGTGACAAAGCGCAGGAGAGACTCGTTAGATGTCGACAGACACAGAGCAAGCGCTGTCTTCCAGCACACGAGACCAAACAAAGAGCCACCTCCACTGGACCTACCCGATGCGTGACTGTGCTTTAGGTAGCCCACCAGGACCGGGGTGAGCTGCTGCTGTCTCAGCGAAGCGATCTGGTCAAAGACGCTGCTCAGAGCCCCAACGCTATATGGGAAAGATCAGAACAAAAGGAAGGTAAGGACGATGCCTCTCTAACGTCGTCTCTCCACCCCTCACTAAAACAGCTTTAGAAAGGTCCTCGAGTTGTCAATGACAGTGCTGTGAGACCCGCTTTACACACAGCTGTGCAGCATTTGGGGAGCGCTACGTACATGACGTGGTATGCGTTGCAGTCTGCGTGTGATGTTGTTATCTGGAGCATCTCTGCAGTCAGGCTGGGCAGGAGAGGAGTCAGTTTCACAGTGAACCAGGAAACCCAGTCGGAGGTTCCAAAGTCTTCAAAATGAGGACTGATGACGGAGAAGGAAAAACTCATCATGATGTCCCTCACCACAGGATTGATGTCTAGCGCCTGGAGGAAATGTCAAGCAAACAAGAGCAACATTTCAGTCAAACAATTGCGTCACAAACGCCTTTGTCGGCTCTTTTGCCACACAGAGAAAAACACCCGTTCTAGCGTGCCAGCCTTAGTGATGAGAACATACCTGCGGTGTCCTGATGAGAACGGTCAAGAACTCATCGGTATCCTGGAAGGCATTGTCGCCGTTGAGACGTTCGAGGACCAAGTTGATCAGACCCACGTTGTTCAGCACGCCAGATGTTAGTGTCAGTTGAGCAACCTGAGAAGCGCTCAGAAGGTCCAGCGCCTCAAACTGTAGGGGAGAAAATCAATAACAAGGTTTTTAATTTTTTAGAAACAACATGCTTGCACAAAACGGTCACAGGAACGGCTGTATAGCCTGGTGGTGGGCCACTCACGCTGCCAAAACCCTCGTTGAGCACGCGCAGGTCTTCGTAATCCACGTAGATGGAGAACTCGCCAAAGCTTTCCCGAAGCCAAGTGCTGAGGCTGCTGGTGTTTGAGCCACAGCCTGACCCTAAAGTGACAAAATGCAGGAGAGACTCGTTAGATGTCGTCAGACACAGAGCAAGCGCTGTCTTCCAGCACACGAGACCAAACAAAGAGCCGCCTCCACTGGACCTACCCGATGCGTGACTGTGCTTTAGGTAGCCCACCAGGACCGGGGTGAGCTGCTGCTGTTTCAGCGAAGCGATCTGGTCAAAGACGCTGCTCAGAGCCCCAACGCTATATGGGAAAGATCAGAACAAAAGGAAGGTAAGGACGATGACTCTCTAACGTCGTCTCTCCACCCCTCACTAAAACAGCTTTAGAAAGGTCCTCGAGTTGTCAATGACAGTGCTGTGAGACCCGCTTTACACACAGCTGTGCAGCATTTGGGGAGCGCTACGTACATGACGTGGTATGCGTTGCAGTCTGCGTGTGATGTTGTTATCTGGAGAATCTCTGCAGTCAGGCTGGGCAGGAGAGGAGTCAGTTTCACAGTGAACCAGGAAACCCAGTCGTAGGTTCCAAAGTCTTTAAAATGAGGACTGATGACGGAGAAGGAAAAACTCATCATGATGTCCCTCACCACAGGATTGATGTCTAGCGCCTGGAGGAAATGTCAAGCAAACAAGAGCAACATTTCAGTCAAACAATTGCGTCACAAACGCCTTTGTCGGCTCTTTTGCCACACAGAGAAAAACACCCGTTCTAGCGTGCCAGCCTTAGTGATGAGAACATACCTGCGGTGTCCTGGTGAGAACGGTCAAGAACTCATCTGTATCCTGGAAGGCATTGTCGCCGTTGAGACGTTCGAGGACCAAGTTGATCAGACCCACGTTGTTCAGCGCGCCAGATGTTAGTGTCAGTTGAGCAACCTGAAAAGCGCTCAGAAGGTCCAGCGCCTCAAACTGTATGGGAGAAAATCAATAACAAGGTTTTTTATTTTTTAGAAACAACATGCTTGCACAAAACGGTCACAGGAACGGCTGTGTAGCCTGGTGGTGGGCCACTCACGCTGCCAAAACCCTCGTTGAGCATGCGCAGGTCTTCGTAATCCACGTAGATGGAGAACTCGCCAAAGCTTTCCTGAAGCCAAGTGCTGAGGCTGCTGGTGTTGGAGCCACAGCCTGACCCTAAAGTGACAAAGCGCAGGAGAGACTCGTTAGATGTCGACAGACACAGAGCAAGCGCTGTCTTCCAGCACACGAGACCAAACAAAGAGCCGCCTCCACTGGACCTACCCGATGCGTGACTGTGCTTTAGGTAGCCCACCAGGACCGGGGTGAGCTGCTGCTTTTTCAGCGAAGCGATCTGGTCAAAGACGCTGCTCAGAGCCCCAACGCTATATGGGAAAGATCAGAACAAAAGGAAGGTAAGGACGATGCCTCTCTAACGTCGTCTCTCCACCCCTCACTAAAACAGCTTTAGAAAGGTCCTCGAGTTGTCAATGACAGAGCTGTGAGACCCGCTTTACACACAGCTGTGCAGCATTTGGGGAGCGCTACGTACATGACGTGGTATGCGTTGCAGTCTGCGTGTGATGTTGTTATCTGGAGCATCTCTGCAGTCAGGCTGGGCAGGAGAGGAGTCAGTTTCACATTGAACCAGGAAACCCAGTCGGAGGTTCCAAAGTCTTCAAAATGAGGACTGATGACGGAGAAGGAAAAACTCATCATGACGTCCCTCACCACAGGATTGATGTCTAGCGCCTGGAGGAAATGTCAAGCAAACAAGAGCAACATTTCAGTCAAACAATTGCGTCACAAACGCCTTTGTCGGCTCTTTAGCCACACAGAGAAAAACACCCGTTCTAGCGTGCCAGCCTTAGTGATGAGAACATACCTGCGGTGTCCTGATGAGAACGGTCAAGAACTCATCGGTATCCTGGAAGGCATTGTCGCCGTTGAGACGTTCGAGGACCAAGTTGATCAGACCCACGTTGTTCAGCGCGCCAGATGTTAGTGTCAGTTGAGCAACCTGAGAAGCGCTCAGAAGGTCCAGCGCCTCAAACTGTAGGGGAGAAAATCAATAACAAGGTTTTTTTATTTTTTAGAAACAACATGCTCGCACAAAACGGTCACAGGAACGGCTGTGTAGCCTGGTGGTGGGCCACTCACGCTGCCAAAACCCTCGTTGAGCATGCGCAGGTCTTCGTAATCCACGTAGATGGAGAACTCGCCAAAGCTTTCCCGAAGCCAAGTGCTGAGGCTGCTGGTGTTGGAGCCACAGCCTGACCCTAAAGTGACAAAGCGCAGGAGAGACTCGTTAGATGTCGACAGACACAGAGCAAGCGCTGTCTTCCAGCACACGAGACCAAACAAAGAGCCGCCTCCACTGGACCTACCCGATGCGTGACTGTGCTTTAGGTAGCCCACCAGGACCGGGGTGAGCTGCTGCTGTTTCAGCGAAGCGATCTGGTCAAAGACGCTGCTCAGAGCCCCAACGCTATATGGGAAAGATCAGAACAAAAGGAAGGTAAGGACGATGCCTCTCTAACGTCGTCTCTCCACCCCTCACTAAAACAGCTTTAGAAAGGTCCTCGAGTTGTCAATGACAGTGCTGTGAGACCCGCTTTACACACAGCTGTGCAGCATTTGGGGAGCGCTACGTACATGACGTGGTATGCGTTGCAGTCTGCGTGTGATGTTGTTATCTGGAGCATCTCTGCAGTCAGGCTGGGCAGGAGAGGAGTCAGTTTCACATTGAACCAGGAAACCCAGTCGGAGGTTCCAAAGTCTTCAAAATGAGGACTGATGACGGAGAAGGAAAAACTCATCATGATGTCCCTCACCACAGGATTGATGTCTAGCGCCTGGAGGAAATGTCAAGCAAACAAGAGCAACATTTCAGTCAAACAATTGCGTCACAAACGCCTTTGTCGGCTCTTTAGCCACACAGAGAAAAACACCCGTTCTAGCGTGCCAGCCTTAGTGATGAGAACATACCTGCGGTGTCCTGATGAGAACGGTCAAGAACTCATCGGTATCCTGGAAGGCATTGTCGCCGTTGAGACGTTCGAGGACCAAGTTGATCAGACCCACGTTGTTCAGCGCGCCAGATGTTAGTGTCAGTTGAGCAACCTGAGAAGCGCTCAGAAGGTCCAGCGCCTCAAACTGTAGGGGAGAAAATCAATAACAAGGTTTTTTATTTTTTAGAAACAACATGCTCGCACAAAACAGTCACAGGAACGGCTGTGTAGCCTGGTGGTGGGCCACTCACGCTGCCAAAACCCTCGTTGAGCACGCGCAGGTCTTCGTAATCCACGTAGATGGAGAACTCGCCAAAGCTTTCCCGAAGCCAAGTGCTGAGGCTGCTGGTGTTGGAGCCACAGCCTGACCCTAAAGTGACAAAGCGCAGGAGAGACTCGTTAGATGTCGACAGACATAGAGCAATCGCTGTCTTCCAGCACACGAGACCAAACAAAGAGCCGCCTCCACTGGACCTACCCGATGCGTGACTGTGCTTTAGGTAGCCCACCAGGACCGGGGTGAGCTGCTGCTGTCTCAGTGAAGCGATCTGGTCAAAGACGCTGCTCAGAGCCCCAATGCTATATGGGATTGATCGAGACAAAAGGAAGGTAAGGATGATGCCTCTCTAATGTCGTTTCTCCACCCCTCACTAAAACAGCTTTACAAAGATCCTCAAGTTGTCAATAACAGTGCTGAGAGACTCGCTTTACACACAGCTGTGCAGCATTTGGGGACCACTACGTACATGACGTGGTATGCGTTGCAGTCTGCGTGTGATGTTGTTATCTGGAGCATCTCTGCAGTCAGGCTGGGCAGGAGAGGAGTCAGTTTCACAGTGAACCAGGAAACCCAGTCGTAGGTTCCAAAGTCTTCAAAATGTGGACTGATGACGGAGAAGGCTCGACTCATCATGATGTCCCTTACCACAGGATTGATGTCCAGCGCCTGGAGGAAATGACAAGCAAACAGAGAGCAACATTTCCATGACAAAAACGTATTAATTGTGTCTTAGTCAAGACACAATATGAGATTTTTATTTTATTTTATGACTTAAAAACTTCAAAAAACATTTGAACATTTCAGCTAATAACATAAATTCCTAATTGCATACTTTAGCAAAATGGATATATTCTTATATCATGTGAAATTGAACATGTTTTTTTGTGAAAATGTCTGTCCTAACTTTGCCTTTAGTAAGGCTGCAACATTTTCGGAAAGCAACCAGACATGCATTATAGTTTGTGTTGAAGACATCATGCATTATAGCGTGGTATAATATATGTGGTATAAACAATAAGCTGGATGAAATGTCTAAGTCACTCCTTGAACAGGACTATAACATACATGTATTGCAGCTTCCGGTAACACCAGAGAAACAGCCCCCCTCACCAGACTTGTTATTCCTCTCTACAGCATCCCCACTTCTGAGCTTCACAGAGAAAATTGATTTTGTTTATACTGGAACCAGACAATCACACTCGATCGCTGCGAGCCCCCAGATATCAACCAAAGAGCGTCGAGCCCCACAACCACCAAAGCCTGTGGGCCCAGCTCGCTCTGCCCCTCCTCCTGTGAGATTTCTTCGGTCACAACGCCAGGGCACACACCCTCCTTCATCTGCACCAAAAACAACTGATACCAGCTCCCAGTGACGTGTTCTAGGTCCTCGCAACTTCAACAGCAATCTTATCAAATGTTTACAAAACAAGCGCGAACCCAGTGTGTCTCTATCTTTCTCTATTTCTGTTCTGTTACGTGATAGAAAGTCTAAGGCCTTTTCAGGCCGTATGGCAAACCCATCTAATCTGCTGCCTGTTACTTGTCAAACTAAGATTACTGTGGGGGAAAAAATTTAAATTAATACTGTTAAGTTAGCACTTTTAAACATCCGTTCACTGAAAAACAAATCATTTCTAGTCAATGACTTAATATCCACAAACAACCTAGATTTTTTGCTTCTAAATGAAACGTGGCTAGAAGACAGCTGCAGTGCAACAGTCCTCAATGAAACAGCCCCTCCTAACTTTACTTTTATGAGTGTCTGCAGACCAGTCAGAAGGGGTGGAGGGGTCGCAGCTCTTTTTAAAGATGTCTATCAATGTAAGCAAGTATCATTTGGTGACTATTTGTCTCTAGAATATCTGGGCATTGTGCTGAAAGGTGCACCACGCATCCTGCTTATCATTATTTATAGGCCTCCGAAATATTCTCCGGCCTTTATTGATGACTTTACAGAGCTGTTATCAGCAATCTCATCTGAGTATGACTGTTTTGCTATTGCTGGGGATTTTAACATTCACATTGACAATGCTGAATCCAGTACAACAAAAGATCTCATGACTCTTCTTAACACTTTTGATTTGACACAACATGTACACGGACCCACACATGATCGTGGACACACTCTAGATTTACTTATCAGTAAGGGTCTAAACATTTCATCGATAGTTATTAAGGATGTGGCACTGTCTGATCATTTCTGTATTTTCTTTGATATATCAATCTCTCCTGCCATTGAAACTAGATCTGTCTCTGTCAAAAAGAGATGCTTAAATGAGAACACTGGTGTGCTGTTTATGAAGGCTATATCTCTAACACCAAGCATATCTGCAGACTCTGTTGATCTTCTCCTTGACTCTTTTAACTCAAAAGTTAAGAGTGTAATTAATGATATTGCCCCTGTGAAAGTCAGAAAAAAGAGTGGCAAACAAAAAGCACCTTGGAGAAACTCAACAGCAGTGCAATTAATGAAAAGACAATGCAGGAAATCTGAACGCATGTGGCGAAAGACAAAACTTGTAGTCCATTACAACATCTATAAAAACAGTCTTCGTGGTTTCAATGTGGAACTAGGCAAAGCTAGACAGACCTTCTTTTCAAATATTATAAACAGAAACATAAACAACACACGCACTCTTTTTGCTACTGTTGAGAGACTAACAAACCCCCCGAGTCACATTCCCAGTGAAATGCTCTCAGACAGCAAATGCATTGAGTTTGCTTCCTTCTTCTCCGAGAAAATCATTAATATCAGAAACGCGATCAGTACATCCTTGAGTTGCTCTGAGGTGAGTCAGATCAGACCACAACCTCAGAAAGTTATTATGACTGATTTCGAAGAAATTGATGGTAAAATTCTAGAAGAAACGGTACAGCACCTTAAAACATCAACCTGCGCCCTTGACACACTCCCCACTTCTTTTTTCAAAAGTGTGTTTAACTGTTTAGAAGCAGATCTCCTAGAAGTGGTAAACGCCTCACTTCTTTCTGGGACTTTTCCAAACTCCCTAAAAACTGTAGTAGTAAAGCCTCTCCTGAAAAAGAGAAATCTGGATAACTCCATACTGAGCAACTACAGACCAATCTCAAATCTCCCCTTCATAGGCAAGATCATTGAAAAAGTTGTTTTCAGTCAGCTGAACAAATTCTTGAACTCAAACGGATACTTTGACAATTTTCAATCTGGTTTCCGACCGCATCACAGCACAGAGACAGCGCTCATAAAGATTATAAATGATATTCGCCTCAATACAGATACAGGCAAAACATCAATACTGGTACTACTGGACCTCAGTGCTGCATTCGACACTGTTGACCACAACATACTTCTTGACAGGCTGGAAAACTGGGTTGGGCTTTCTGGAATGGTCCTCAAATGGTTCAGGTCATACTTAGAAGAGAGAGGTTATTGTGTGAGTATAGGTGACCATAAGTCTGAGAGGACATCTATGACATGCGGAGTCCCACAAGGGTTAATTCTTGCACCACTCCTATTCAACCTGTATATGCTGCCACTGAGCCAAATAATGAAAAATAACAAAATGGCTTACCACAGCTATGCTGACGACAGCCAGATCTACTTAGCCCTATCACCTAATGACTACAGCCCCATTGACTCTCTATGTAAATGCATTGATGAAGTTAACAGTTGGATGTGCCAAAACTTTCTTCAGTTAAACAAAGAAAAAACTGAAATCACTACATTAGGAAACAAAGATGAAATTCTCAAGGTGAACGCATATCTTGAGGCTAAAGGTCTAAAATCAAAAATTCAAGTCAGGAATCTTGGTGTGATTTTGGAGTCAGACCTGAGTTTCAGTAGTCATGTCAAAGCAATAACTAAATCAGCTTACTATCATCTGAAAAATATTGCAAGAATTAGAAGCTTTATTTCCAGGCAAGACTTAGAGAAACTCGTTCATGCTTTTATCAACAGTAGGGTGGACTATTGTAATGGTCTTCTCACTAGCCTTCCCAAAAAGACCATTAGAAAGCTACAGCTCATACAGAACGCTGCTTCCAGGATTCTGAGCAGAACGAGAAAATATGACCATATCACACCAGTCCTCAGGTCTTTACACTGGCTTCCAGTTACATTTAGGATCGATTTTAAAGTACTATTTCTTGTATATAAATCACTCAATGACCTAGGACCAAAATACATTGCAGATATGCTGATTAAATACAAACCCAACAGATCACTCAGATCATCAGGATCAAGTCAATTAGAAATACCAAGGGTTCACTCAAAGCAAGGAGAGTCTGCTTTTAGTTATTATGCCAGCCGTAGCTGGAACCAGCTTCCTGACCAGATCAGATGTGCTCCAACAGTAGCCACTTTCAAATCCAGACTCAAAACACATCTGTTCAGCTGTGCATTTACTGAATGAGCTATGCCACTGTACGTCCGACTGATTGCACCTTATCTTATGCATTTACTGAATGAGCTCTGTGCTTTGTCCGAACTGCTTGCACTTTAATTGTGTTTCAATTTAACCCTGTTTCATTTGTAGTTTTTAATTATACTCTTTATTTTTATTTCCTTTTAACTCCTATTATATATATTTTTATTTTATTCACTTATGACTATTTTAACTTCATTTCTGTGTAAAGCACTTTGAATTGCCACTGTGTATGAAATGTGCTATACAAATAAACTTGCCTTGCCTTGCCTTTTCTTGTTATAGGGGAGAGCGGGGCACAACCTAACGCTTTTTGACTTCTCAGACCTCTCAGTTTGTGTAAATCCACTTGGGGTTCAGAGTATTTATTTTTTCCCACATCCCACATTGCACACATGTCTAGTACAATTATGTGGTTTTGTTTCATTAATACAGTGTATACTTTTTTCTTGATTTACCCCGAAAGAATGGAAGTGAAATGTGACAACATGCCCCATAGGTGGAGTACATTGTAACATGTTGTGGGGCACAATGTAACATGACCAAATAACAGCATAAAATGTTACCTGATATAATCAAAAAAATATCCAAGACAAACTAAAATATTTTGTCAACAAAATACATTTATTAACTTTTTAAAATAAAATAATGGCATTTTTTAATCATTAAAAATATACTAATTTTTGAGTTTGACAACAAACACATCGCTAAATACAGCTATACAGCACAGTTCAAAACAGCACAGTTCAAAACATAATAATAATGAATAATTTCTGAACATTAACTCTCAGTCATTATTCACCCTTTTCTCTTGGTTTCTCAAAATAATTCATAAAAGTATAGAATATAATGGCATATTTCTAATAGGGGCTGATTGTAACGCAGTGTTACAACACACCCCATCTGCGCAACTGGGATTTATACCGCGGCTCGTGTCTTCTGCTGTTAGATCAGCATTAAAGAACGATCTCAACTGTTAAATAACATATAAGATTAAAATTTTATCGGATTTGTCTTATTTTAAATAAACACAAAAAAACTGAGATGAAAACTAAACATAAGTAATAAATTTACTTTTGCTATGGTTAAATACATGTTCAGTAATATCTTCCAGAGAATTTTTTCCTTTTGGAGCTATTTTTTCTCTAAATAATGTTGATATGGCAACTAGTAAATACACTGAGTTTCGTCATTCTGGCATGTGTGTAAAGGGTTCAAACATAATGTTACAACTAACCCTGTGTTAGGTTGTGCCCCACGCTCCACTACCTACCTACACTTTGACAAAAATAACACATTTAAAATAATTGTTGTAAAGAAAACGGTAATATTTTCTGTTGTTGAGAATATTCTACAACATTGTTGGTTAAACTCAACTTAAGTTCTATCAACAGAATGAATGATGTTCTGTCCAAGTAGGGCTTTAGTGTGATGATTTTTACCTCAGATTGAATTAGTGTCTGGAAAAACTCATCAATATTCTGGAAAGCATCTCCTTCCTCCAGACGGTCCAAAATGGCGTTGATCAGATTCACACTGTTCAGCGCTCCAGAAGTCACAGCAAACTGTGCCAATAGAGAAGGACTCGACAACCCTAGCAGATCCAGCTGCAAAGTACAAGCGTCTTTAGCCGAAGCTCATGAGCATCATGACAGCTGTTGGATGGTCATTTCAGAACTCAACTCACCTCAGTGAAACGGCTGTTGAGCGTTTGCAGTTGACTGAGCGTTGCATATTTAGAAAAGATCCCCAAATTCCTCTGCAGCCAGTCATGGTTTTTGGTGATATTTGAAAAGCAGCCTGGATCTGAAATTGAACATTTGGCACAGTGACATGCAATCCTCCATAAAATCCCTCCAACACATTTGCCAGTGAATGTCTGAGTACCTGCTGTATCTGTCCTGGACAGGTACGAGTAAATGAGGTGAGTGAAGATCAGTTTCTGCTGCCCGTCTGTGAGCAGCGGTCCCTCTCGACCGAGGACGTTCACACTTTCCATTCAAAGAGAAACACACATTATTGTATTAAGATACAGGTCATACTCATATGGGGGCATACACTGCAGGTCAAAAGTTTGGAATGATTAAGAGTTTGTTTTTATGTTTGTGAAAGAAGTCTCTTCTGCTCACCAAGGCTGCATTTATACAGTAAAAATACAGTGAAACAGCCGTTTCCTATGTGGTGCATGCAGGCAGAAACACGGAGACAGGGGAATACAGTGCCAAAGGCATTTTAATCAAGTAATCCAAGCAAGAAACAGGAACATACACGACACAGCTAAACATAACAGTGAGCAGACGAGGAGTGCGGCAGATGTAATGAACTTAAGTAGTGAACACAAACGAGATGATTAACTACACACAGCTGACAGAAATTAACTAATAATGATGGTAACCAAGGAGACAGACCAGTGGCGGGAATCCACCAACTGAAAGTGCATGAACCAAACTAAACACAATGGTGACACATATACAGTAAAGTGTAATGTATTCCTGTGATTCACATGATCCTTCACTAATCATTCTCATATGAGGATTCGATAAAACATCTGATTATCAGTGTTGAAAACAATTCATATTTCTGTGGAAACCGCCATACACTGCAATTAAAACATTTGGGGTCGGTTAGCTCATTAAATTGATTTTAAAAAAGTGACAGTAAAGCCATTTATAACATTAGAAAAAAGTCTATTTCAAATAAATGCTGTTCTTTTGAGATTTCTATTCATCAAAAAATTGTATCAAGGTTTCCACAGAAATCTGAACTGTTTTCAACGCTGATAATAGTCATAAATGTTTGCTGTGCTCAAATCCTCATATCAGGAGGGGTCATGTGACGCTGAAGACTGGAGTAATGATGATAAATTCAGCTTTGAGCACAGGAATAAATGACACTTTACTATATATTCACATAGAGAACAGCTGATCTACACTGGAGGAATATTTCACAGTTTTACTGTAATAAACGCAGCCTTGGTGACTCTTTCAGAAACAGTAACATGTCCCAAACCTCCAGCGTCTGTATTTGTGTTTAGTCTTGGAAATGTCATGTACATCACGTGGAAGGATTGGCAGGTGAAGCTCATCTGGCTCAGTCGTGTCACCATCTCCTCGTTGATATATGCCAGAACAGGCAGAAACTTCAGGTACAGCCAGCTCTCCACAAACGGCGGACTGCGGACGGCGGCTTCAGTGAGGTCGTCCAGGGAAGCGAAGAGCGCGGCCACACTGATGTTCGTCTGCGGGTTCTGGGGAGGACAGACGGAGCACTGTGATTCCTCAAGCCGAGGCCCGATGGACGAGAGATGGACTCGTGTGTGTGTGTGTGTGTGTGTGTGTGTGTGTGTGTGTGTGTGTGTGTGACTGACCAGCTCCGCGGAGAAGTTCAGCGCTGCCTGGAGGAGGTGTGTGATCTGGGTCTGCAGCCGCTGCAGTTTCTCAGCGCTCTTCCCCACACACAGCGCCTGACTGCTCATGCGACCCACAGCACTGATCACCTGAGAGAGGGAAACCTTCATCAGTTAGGGTTAGGGTTAGGGTTAGGGTTAGGGTTAGGGTTAGGGTTAGGATTAGGGCTAGGGCTAGGGCTAGGGCTAGGGTTAGGGTTAGGGTTAGGGTTAGGGCTAGGGCTAGGGTTAGGGCTAAGGCTAAGGCTAGGGCTAGGGCTAGGGCTAGGGCTAGGGTTAGGGCTAAGGCTAGGGCTAGGGTTAGGGCTAGGTAATCAGCTCAAGCTCTGCTTCAGTAACATTAGCACGGCTGAAGGGTCTCACCGCTGAGGTGGTGGGGTTCATCTCTGCTGGGCTGCAGGTTTGCCTCGAGACATCCACCGTCCTGCATGGGAGCAAGAGAAAGGACCTTTAAAGTGAACTGAGAATGAAGCTGTAAGAGTTCAGATGCACTGAAAATCATCCTAACCTGCTCTCCGACGGCTGAGGATCTGCTGGGAAAGACAAGGAACACATCAGCTTCAACACAATCATGTTGTCGCATCGATACTGAGATGAATGTGAAAAAACTTACCGTTGAAATTAATTGTGACATTCTAAAGATAAAACCAAACACAACAATTATTAATCAAAACTATTCATTAGTCGCAACATTTTGTGCAAAAGTGTCTTTTGACAGCAGCAGTTTTCACAGTTCTATGATTCAGACGTAGTAGTAGTTGCTCTACTCACCTGTCCATACAGGACTGAAGTAAAGCAGCCTGAGGAAAAGATCAGATCAATCATTTATTTCTTTATTTATTGCCGTTGTGACAGCAAAAACAAGGCATCTTGGGAAATCTCCTATGGCCACATCTGACTCTTCCGGTTTGTTCATGTTTTTACCTCAATTTTTTTATCTTATCTTTCATATCCGTCAGTCAGACATGCAGGATTATTCATTTTTATTCTTTACAAGCAATGAAGAGATAAGCCGCATCACAATTTCCCCACAAGCAATTCATGGCATGTTTAATCTAACAGCTTGAGACATGTTCATCTTTGGGTGAATTATTCCTGTACGAGCTGCCACAACATGAGAGTTTCTTAATGTTCTTTAAACACACTTTTTACCAGATCAGTAAATCAGTACTGTTTGACTTGTTTAACAACAAACCCGCCAGCAGAGAGCGCTGATGAAACCGGGAGCAGAGCAAACTCTCACACAGATCCCCAACCAGAGGAAACCAGATCCATGCTTGCATTATGAGCCAGTTTAGACGTTTAGATGTCGATCAGGAGGGGTTTAGATGTAGATCAGGAGACGTTTAGATGTCGATCAGGAGACGTTTAGATGTAGATCAGGAGACGTTTAGATGTAGATCAGGAGACGTTTAGATGTAGATCAGGAGACGTTTAGATGTAGATCAGGAGACGTTTAGATGTAGATCAGGAGGCGTTTAGATGTAGATCAGGAGACGTTTAGATGTAGATCAGGAGACGTTTAGATGTCGATCAGGAGACGTTTAGATGTAGATCAGGAGACGTTTAGATGTCGATCAGGAGGGGTTTAGATGTCGATCAGGAGCCGTTTAGATGTCGATCAGGAGACGTTTAGATGTCCATCAGGAGACGTCGATCAGGAGGCGTTTAGATGTCGATCAGGAGGGGTTTAGATGTCGATCAGGAGACGCTTAGATGTCGATCAGGAGACGTTTAGATGTCGATCAGGAGACGTTTAGATGTCGATCAGGAGACGTTTAGATGTAGATCAGGAGACGTTTAGATGTCGATCAGGAGACGTTTAGATGTCGATCAGGAGGCGTTTAGATGTCGATCAGGAGACGTTTAGATGTCGATCAGGAGACGTTTAGATGTCGATCAGGAGACGTTTAGATGTCGATCAGGAGACGTTTAGATGTCGATCAGGAGACGTCGATCAGGAGACGTTTAGATGTCGATCAGGAGACGTTTAGATGTCGATCAGGAGACGTTTAGATGTCGATCAGGAGACGTTTAGTTGTCGATCAGGAGACGTATAGATGTCGATCAGGAGACGTTTAGATGTCGATCAGGAGGCGTTTAGATGTCGATCAGGAGGCGTTTAGATGTCGATCAGGAGACGTTAAGATGTCGATCAGGAGGCGTTTAGATGTCGATCAGGAGACGTTTAGATGTCGATCAGGAGACGTTTAGATGTCGATCAGGAGACGTTTAGATGTCGATCAGGAGGCGTTTAGATGTCGATCAGGAGACGTTTAGATGTCGATCAGGAGGGGTTTAGATGTCGATCAGGAGACGTTTAGATGTAGATCAGGAGACGTTTAGATGTCGATCAGGAGGCGTTTAGATGTCGATCAGGAGGCGTTTAGTAGTCGATCAGGAGACGTTTAGATGTCGATCAGGAGACGTTTAGATGTAGATCAGGAGGGGTTTAGATGTCAATCAGGAGACGTTTAGATGTCGATCAGGAGGGGTTTAGATGTCGATCAGGAGACGTTTAGATGTCTATCAGGAGACGTTTAGATGTAGATCAGGAGGCGTTTAGATGTCGATCAGGAGACGTTTAGATGTAGATCAGGAGACGTTTAGATGTCGATCAGGAGACGTTTAGTTGTCGATCAGGAGACGTATAGATGTCGATCAGGAGACGTTTAGATGTCGATCAGGAGGCGTTTAGATGTCGATCAGGAGGCGTTTAGATGTCGATCAGGAGGCGTTTAGATGTCGATCAGGAGACGTTTAGATGTCGATCAGGAGACGTTTAGATGTAGATCAGGAGGGGTTTAGATGTCGATCAGGAGACGTTTAGATGTCGATCAAGAGGGGTTTAGATGTCGATCAGGAGGGGTTTAGATGTCGATCAGGAGGGGTTTAGATGTCGATCAGGAGACGTTTAGATGTCGATCAGGAGACGTTTAGATGTCGATCAGGAGACGTTTAGATGTCGATCAGGAGACGTTTAGATGTCGATCAGGAGACGTTTAGACGTCGATCAGGAGACGTTTAGTAGTCGATCAGGAGACGTTTAGACATCGATCAGGAGACGTTTAGATGTCGGTCAGGAGATGTTTAGACATCGATCAGGAGACGTTTAGACGTCGATCAGGAGACGTTTAGTAGTCGATCAGGAGACGTTTAGATGTAGATCAGGAGACGTTTAGTAGTTGATCAGGAGACGTTTAGACGTCGATCAGGAGACGTTTAGATGTCGATCAGGAGACGTTTAGACGTCGATCAGGAGACGTTTAGATGTCGATCAGGAGACGTTTAGATGTCGATCAGGAGACGTTTAGATGTCGATCAGGAGACGTTTAGACGTCGATCAGGAGACGTTTAGTAGTCGATCAGGAGACGTTTAGATGTAGATCAGGAGACGTTTAGTAGTTGATCAGGAGACGTTTAGACGTCGATCAGGAGACGTTTAGATGTCGATCAGGAGACGTTTAGACATCGATCAGGAGATGTTTAGAAGTCGATCAGGAGACGTTTAGACATCGATCAGGAGACGTTTAGTAGTCGATCAGGAGACGTTTAGATGTCGATCAGGAGACGTTTAGATGTCGATCAGGAGGCGTTTAGATGTCGATCAGGAGACGTTTAGATGTCGATCAGGAGGGGTTTAGATGTCGATCAGGAGGGGTTTAGATGTCGATCAGGAGACGTCTAGATGTCGATCAGGAGACGTTTAGATGTAGATCAGGAGGCGTTTAGATGTCGATCAGGAGACGTTTAGATGTCGATCAGGAGACGTTTAGATGTCGATCAGGAGGCGTTTAGATGTCGATCAGGAGACGTTTAGATGTCGATCAGGAGGCGTTTAGATGTCGATCAGGAGACGTTTAGATGTCGATCAGGAGACGTTTAGATGTCGATCAGGAGACGTTTAGATGTCGATCAGGAGACGTTTAGATGTCGATCAGGAGGCGTTTAGATGTCGATCAGGAGGCGTTTAGATGTCGATCAGGAGACGTTTAGATGTCGATCAGGAGACGTTTAGATGTCGATCAGGAGGCGTTTAGATGTCGATCAGGAGACGTTTAGATGTCGATCAGGAGACGTTTAGATGTCGATCAGGAGACGTTTAGATGTCGATCAGGAGACGACGATCAGGAGACGTTTAGATGTCGATCAGGAGACGTTTAGATGTTGATCAGGAGACGTTTAGATGTCGATCAGGAGGCGTTTAGATGTCGATCAGGAGACGTTTAGATGTCGATCAGGAGACGTTTAGATGTCGATCAGGAGACGTTTAGTTGTCGATCAGGAGACGTTTAGATGTCGATCAGGAGACGTTTAGACGTCGATCAGGAGACGTTTAGACGTCGATCAGGAGACGTTTAGACGTCGATCAGGAGTGTGTGTGTGTGAGTTTGTGTGTGTGTGTGTGTGTGTGTGTGTGTGTGTGTGTGTGTGTGT
Organism: Gobio gobio; assembly: GCF_949357685.1. NCBI lineage: Eukaryota > Metazoa > Chordata > Actinopteri > Cypriniformes > Gobionidae > Gobio > Gobio gobio. The sequence continues at coordinate 180,676 of NW_027645772.1, forward strand.
GTGTGTGTGTGTGTGTGTGTGTGTGTGTGTTTGTGTGTGTGTGTGTGTGTGTGTGTGTGTGTGACTCACCACAGAAGATGACTAACAGGACTGGAGTGTTGTTTCTGATCAGTTTTCTTCTGGTCGTCGTCATGTTAACTCATGGTGTTTATATCTAGAATGACACCAGCAGATATTCAGTATTGTTGGCATGACACGTTTTACTCTCATTACACACAGCAGTTTACTAATGTTTGTATAATATACTACAGCTGTCATTTCAGATTATCTGAGAGACTAGGAACATTTGGGCCCCACTTTATATTAGGTGGCCTTAACTACTATGTACTTAAAAATAAGTACAATGTACTTACTGTGTTCAAATTGTATTGTAAAACACCTTTGCTGATATTGAGGTGGTATACGGGTAGGGTTAGGGACAGGTGTGGTGGTATGGGTAAGTTTAAGGGTAGGGTTAGGTGCAAGGGAAGTGTCAACTGTGTAATTACAAATGTAACTACAGAAATTAATTACAGAGACGTAATTACATACAGGAATTTTTTTAAATGTAAGTACAATATAAAAACATGTATGTACACAATAAGTGCATTGTATCAAATGATTAATTAAAATGTTTGTACATAGTAGTTAAGGCCACCTAATATAAAGTGGGTCCAACATTTGTACTTTTGATTGAAAGAGGCTATTTCTCTATTTCTGTAAATGAATGCTGTGCTTTTGAACATTATTCGTCTTTTTAAAATATATTCAAATAGAGTAATAATTAAATAACCTGGCAAAAACTGAGTTCATCATCATCCCTGCCAGTCCCACTATGCAACATGGCTTCACCATCCAGCTAGGTACATCCCTGATCTCCCCTTCAAAATCACTCAGAAATCTTGGAGTTACATTTGATGACCAGTTGTCCTTCAGAGATCACATTGCTAAGACCGCTCGCTCATGCAGGTTTGCGCTCTACAACATCAGAAAGATCAGACCGTTCCTAACAGAACACGCAACACAGCTTCTTGTCCAGGCCCTGGTTATTTCTAGACTTGACTACTGCAATGCGCTTCTGGCTGGACTCCCCTCTTGTGCGATCCAAACACTTCGAATGATCCAGAATGCAGCGGCACGTCTGGTCTTCAACGAGCCCAAAAGGACCCACGTCACACCACTCTTCATCTCTCTGCACTGGCTACCACTCGCTGCTCGCATCAAGTTTAAGGCGCTGACGCTTGCCTACAGAGCCACCACGTGCTCAGCTCCTGCATACTTTGACTCGATTCTACGTCGCCACACCCCCACCAGAAGCCTTCGTTCAACCAAGGAGCGAAGGCTTGTGGTACCTTCACAGAGAGGCAAAAAATCCCTTTCCAGATCATTTTCTCTCAACGTTCCCAGCTGGTGGAACGATCTGCCCACCGCCATCCGAAATGCTGATTCATTGACAACATTCAAAAGTCAACTAAAAACTCATCTCTTCCGTGAGCACTTAACCTCTTAAAAAAAAAAAAAAAAAAAAAAAAAAAAACACTTTCCTTTCCTCTTTCTCCTCCTCTTTCCCTCCCTAATCTAGCCTGTGCCACACTGAGAAATGTACACGGACTAAGTATTTCAGGCACTTGTTGCGCTCACTCGACTCTTCACGACCAATCGCTTATTGTACCCCCAAGTTGTAAGTCGCTTTGGATAAAAGCGTCTGCTAAATGCATAAATGTAAATGTAATGTAAATAATATTTGGATTTCTAATCAAATAAATGTGCCCTTGGTAAACATATTAATCTTCTTTTCAAAACCTCAACAATCTTCCGGACCCCAAAATGATGAACGCTAGTGAACATCATGTTTCAGAAACATCCGTGTCATTTGTCCGTTAGTTACACACAAAAAATAAAGAAGTTAAAGTACGTCTGTCTTCTGAAGTAACGTCAGAGACAAACCAAGAACATTAATGTCTGATGAAAAGAGATCTGTAGACATAGACATAATCAATATCTGCGGATGCTCATAACTCAGATTTCTGCTCTCAGATATTGTGTCCTGAACTCCTGTTGTTGAAATTATATCACATGCAAGGCAAGTTTATTTATATAGCACATTTCATACACTATGGTAATTCAAAGTGCTTTACACAGAAAAGGGAATTGCAATAATCACAAAATAAAAGTAAGGAAAATTTAAACGAATTAACGGAGATACAAAGATAATAGTTATAAAAGGAATTAAAAGAGTAAAAAGATGATACATAGAAAGAGTAATTTACGCTTGTCTCTTATATTTAATTAATTTCCGCACTTGCTCTGGGACTTCCGCACACTGGTTGTCTCTTTTTCTGTGGATTTCTTTCCGCCTAAATAATCTGTCAGACGTCTCCAGCAGATCCGATATTTCACCTAAAATCGGACAGGCAGAGCTATGACTGTTTCAGTCCACGCTCCGATTTATCGCCTACGCAGTTTAAATTTCCCTTCCAGAAACTTCTTAACTGTGCTGCATATGCATTAATACAGTGACAATACTAAATGTAATCCTGTACGTACCCCAGATGTTTGTTCGTAGAGTTTTCCCTTCAGTTTTGGATCTGAATGATCTGTCACCGGTGAGCCGGTGTGTGTTGTGTGTTGTGTTGTGTGTGTGTGTCAGGTATAGAGTCTACATCACTGCTCAAATATTCAGTAGCATCTGACAGAATGTGACGAGTCACGCCCTTGAGCTTCAACTGATCTGATGACCACTCCAGGAGAAGCATAAAGTGTCCCCGACTGAACCCAAACTCATCAGGAGACTAACTCTTGGGAGAAACCAGGCTCCGCTATCCTCCGGTCAACGATCCTATCCTCAAACATTAAAAATCATACTGTAATATGATAAACACATATATACAATATATGATGTAGAGGTATTGCTATAACGTGACATGTGATCTGTTCTCTGAAATGAAAACAATACATGATTCTGCTTGAGTTGGATCAACCAGTTCTCTGTAATCGTAAATCATGTGTTTGTCATCAACTGACTGTCAGTCCATCAGAGAAGCGCAGTCTTTGATTCATCCACTAAATAAAGCCACTGTGAGCCGCTGTAATCTGCTCTCCTCTACTGACTGTGAGCAAATATACGCACTGGTGTTTCCCTCAGAAGGGTCGAGGTTCTCTGAACACACACATGTGTGCTGGCATCAGCCCTTAAAGGGGTTGTTCACCCATCATCATTTACTCTCAAAACTCTATACATTTCTGTGCTAAACAGCACAAAAGAGGATGTGTTCAAAAATGTCTCTTTTCTTCAGAAAATCTCTTATGATGCTCAGAAGAGTGTAAATGATGACAGAATGATCATGAGCAAGGCCTTTAAACATAACCCTGTGTTCATGCAATCAGATCTAGGATTGCAACTGTATAAAAACAAATAATTATGTACATTGTTTTCTGCACAATGCTCTACAGCATGTCCTAATTCCTGAAGCCTGGGTTAGAGCCAAGATGTGTGTGTAAATGTGTGGCAGAATACAGAAGAGAACAAACAGGATGAGCAGCTTTAATTACCAGTTCTTTTATTATTGTACATTGTCTCCATTATGTAAATCTGGCTTGGCTTGCTCAGTTGGGGACACTACATTTTCAACTAAATATCCAAATAAATCTAATTAGTAAACTAAATTAACCATATAAACTAAATTACTGCTCTAATTACTGCTCTAATTCCCACACTGTCACTGTATGATAATTGAAGTGAGCTGATGACATCACCGTTTTCTCCAGAGCGGCTGTACAGCCGAATCAAATTCTGTTGCATTATTTTCCTGTTTAACACTGTGAAGCTGCTCTGAGACAATCTAGATAAAGATAGAGGCACTATATAGATAAAGGTGACTTGACTTAAATTAGCATTGTTAATGGTCATTCTATTAGTTGTATTTTATTCATGTACTGTATGTTTAGCATATCTAAATATAGTGCTTTGCGTTATTTGTAATTTGTCAAAGTTACAAATCACTTTTGGATTGGTTTGACGACGTTAAGGAGACAGTTTTCTCCAACCAAAGGAGTCAAAGACTGAAGTGGTAGGGTTTCCCTTCCAAGTTCAACTAAATATAGAATAAATCATTTTGGCCTATTTAAATCTCAAGCATTATTTCTGATGCGGAGCTAAAGTTTGAAAAGCATATGATCTCTGTGGTTAGAGGTGGATTCCTCCAATGAAGAGCTACTGCAAGATGAAAACTCTTTTTCTCTTTTAATGATTTGGAAATGGTTATGCATTGCAGTCTCACCCGCACATCTCCTCATGCTGACAGTCTCACCTGCACATCTCCTCATGCTGACACAGTCTCACCCACACATCTCCTCCCGCTGACACAGTCTCACCCACACATCTCCTCCCACTGACAAAGTCTCACCCGCACATCTCCTCCCACTGACACAGTCTCACCCACACATCTCCTCCCGCTGACACAGTCTCACCCACACATCTCCTCCCGCTGACACAGTCTCACCCACACATCTCCTCCCGCTGACACAGTCTCACCCACACATCTCCTCCCGCTGACACAGTCTCACCCACACATCTCCTCCCGCTGACACAGTCTCACCCACACATCTCCTCCCGCTGACAGTCTCACCCGCACATCTCCTCATGCTGACACAGTCTCACCCACACATCTCCTCCCGCTGACACAGTCTCACCCACACATCTCCTCATGCTGACACAGTCTCACCCACACATCTCCTCATGCTGACACAGTCTCACCCACACATCTCCTCCCGCTGACACAGTCTCACCCACACATCTCCTCCCGCTGACACAGTCTCACCCGCACATCTCCTCATGCTGACAGTCTCACCTGCACATCTCCTCATGCTGACACAGTCTCACCCGCACATCTCCTCCCGCTGACACAGTCTCACCCACACATCTCCTCCCACTGACAAAGTCTCACCCGCACATCTCCTCCCACTGACACAGTCTCACCCGCACATCTCCTCCCACTGACACAGTCTCACCCACACATCTCCTCATGCTGACAGTCTCACCTGCACATCTCCTCATGCTGACACAGTCTCACCCACACATCTCCTCCCGCTGACACAGTCTCACCCGCACATCTCCTCCCACTGACACAGTCTCACCCGCACATCTCCTCATGCTGACAGTCTCACCTGCACATCTCCTCATGCTGACACAGTCTCACCCACACATCTCCTCCCGCTGACACAGTCTCACCCGCACATCTCCTCCCGCTGACACAGTCTCACCCACACATCTCCTCCCACTGACAAAGTCTCACCCGCACATCTCCTCCCACTGACACAGTCTCACCCACACATCTCCTCCCGCTGACACAGTCTCACCCACACATCTCCTCCCGCTGACACAGTCTCACCCACACATCTCCTCCCGCTGACACAGTCTCACCCACACATCTCCTCCCGCTGACACAGTCTCACCCACACATCTCCTCATGCTGACACAGTCTCACCCACACATCTCCTCCCGCTGACACAGTCTCACCCACACATCTCCTCCCGCTGACACAGTCTCACCCACACATCTCCTCCCGCTGACAGAGTCTCACCCGCACATCTCCTCATGCTGACACAGTCTCACCCACACATCTCCTCCCGCTGACACAGTCTCACCCACACATCTCCTCCCACTGACACAGTCTCACCCACACATCTCCTCCCGCTGACACAGTCTCACCCACACATCTCCTCCCGCTGACACAGTCTCACCCACACATCTCCTCCCGCTGACACAGTCTCACCCACACATCTCCTCCCGCTGACACAGTCTCACCCACACATCTCCTCCCGCTGACACAGTCTCACCCACACATCTCCTCCCGCTGACAGAGTCTCACCCGCACATCTCCTCATGCTGACACAGTCTCACCCACACATCTCCTCCCGCTGACACAGTCTCACCCACACATCTCCTCATGCTGACACAGTCTCACCCACACATCTCCTCATGCTGACACAGTCTCACCCACACATCTCCTCCCGCTGACACAGTCTCACCCACACATCTCCTCCCGCTGACACAGTCTCACCCGCACATCTCCTCATGCTGACAGTCTCACCTGCACATCTCCTCATGCTGACACAGTCTCACCCACACATCTCCTCCCGCTGACACAGTCTCACCCGCACATCTCCTCCCGCTGACACAGTCTCACCCACACATCTCCTCCCACTGACAAAGTCTCACCCGCACATCTCCTCCCACTGACACAGTCTCACCCGCACATCTCCTCCCACTGACACAGTCTCACCCACACATCTCCTCATGCTGACAGTCTCACCTGCACATCTCCTCATGCTGACACAGTCTCACCCACACATCTCCTCCCGCTGACACAGTCTCACCCGCACATCTCCTCCCACTGACACAGTCTCACCCGCACATCTCCTCATGCTGACAGTCTCACCTGCACATCTCCTCATGCTGACACAGTCTCACCCACACATCTCCTCCCGCTGACACAGTCTCACCCGCACATCTCCTCCCGCTGACACAGTCTCACCCACACATCTCCTCCCACTGACAAAGTCTCACCCGCACATCTCCTCCCACTGACACAGTCTCACCCACACATCTCCTCCCGCTGACACAGTCTCACCCACACATCTCCTCCCGCTGACACAGTCTCACCCACACATCTCCTCCCGCTGACACAGTCTCACCCACACATCTCCTCCCGCTGACACAGTCTCACCCACACATCTCCTCATGCTGACACAGTCTCACCCACACATCTCCTCCCGCTGACACAGTCTCACCCACACATCTCCTCCCGCTGACACAGTCTCACCCACACATCTCCTCCCGCTGACAGAGTCTCACCCGCACATCTCCTCATGCTGACACAGTCTCACCCACACATCTCCTCCCGCTGACACAGTCTCACCCACACATCTCCTCATGCTGACACAGTCTCACCCACACATCTCCTCATGCTGACACAGTCTCACCCACACATCTCCTCCCGCTGACACAGTCTCACCCACACATCTCCTCCCGCTGACACAGTCTCACCCGCACATCTCCTCATGCTGACAGTCTCACCTGCACATCTCCTCATGCTGACACAGTCTCACCCACACATCTCCTCCCGCTGACACAGTCTCACCCGCACATCTCCTCCCGCTGACACAGTCTCACCCACACATCTCCTCTCGCTGACACAGTCTCACCCACACATCTCCTCCCGCTGACACAGTCTCACCCACACATCTCCTCCCGCTGACACAGTCTCACCCGCACATCTCCTCCCGCTGACACAGTCTCACCCACACATCTCCTCATGCTGACACAGTCTCACCCACACATCTCCTCATGCTGACACAGTCTCACCCACACATCTCCTCCCACTGACACAGTCTCACCCACACATCTCCTCCCGCTGACACAGTCTCACCCACACATCTCCTCCCGCTGACACAGTCTCACCCACACATCTCCTCCCGCTGACACAGTCTCACCCGCACATCTCCTCCCACTGACACAGTCTCACCCACACATCTCCTCCCGCTGACACAGTCTCACCCACACATCTCCTCCCGCTGACACAGTCTCACCCACACATCTCCTCATGCTGACACAGTCTCACCCACACATCTCCTCCCGCTGACACAGTCTCACCCACACATCTCCTCCCGTTGACACAGTCTCACCCACACATCTCCTCATGCTGACACAGTCTCACCCACACATCTCCTCCCGCTGACACAGTCTCACCCACACATCTCCTCCCGCTGACACAGTCTCACCCGCACATCTCCTCATGCTGACAGTCTCACCCGCACATCTCCTCATGCTGACACAGTCTCACCCACACATCTCCTCCCGCTGACACAGTCTCACCCGCACATCTCCTCCCGCTGACACAGTCTCACCCACACATCTCCTCTCGCTGACACAGTCTCACCCACACATCTCCTCCCGCTGACACAGTCTCACCCACACATCTCCTCCCGCTGACACAGTCTCACCCGCACATCTCCTCCCGCTGACACAGTCTCACCCACACATCTCCTCATGCTGACACAGTCTCACCCACACATCTCCTCATGCTGACACAGTCTCACCCACACATCTCCTCCCGCTGACACAGTCTCACCCACACATCTCCTCCCGCTGACACAGTCTCACCCACACATCTCCTCCCGCTGACACAGTCTCACCCACACATCTCCTCCCGCTGACACAGTCTCACCCACACATCTCCTCACGCTGACACAGTCTCACCCACACATCTCCTCATGCTGACACAGTCTCACCCACACATCTCCTCATGCTGACACAGTCTCACCCACACATCTCCTCATGCTGACACAGTCTCACCCACACATCTCCTCCCGCTGACACAGTCTCACCCACACATCTCCTCCCGCTGACACAGTCTCACCCGCACATCTCCTCATGCTGACAGTCTCACCTGCACATCTCCTCATGCTGACACAGTCTCACCCACACATCTCCTCCCGCTGACGCAGTCTCACCCGCACATCTCCTCCCGCTGACACAGTCTCACCCACACATCTCCTCATGCTGACACAGTCGCACCCACACATCTCCTCCCGCTGACACAGTCTCACCCACACATCTCCTCATGCTGACACAGTCTCACCCACACATCTCCTCCCGCTGACACAGTCTCACCCACACATCTCCTCCCGCTGACACAGTCTCACCCACACATCTCCTCATGCTGACACAGTCTCACCCACACATCTCCTCATGCTGACACAGTCTCACCCACACATCTCCTCATGCTGATACAGTCTCACCCACATATCTCCTCATGCTGACACAGTCTCACCCGCACATCTCCTCCCGCTGACACAGTCTCACCCACACATCTCCTCATGCTGACACAGTCTCACCCACACATCTCCTCATGCTGACACAGTCTCACCCACACATCTCCTCCCACTGACACAGTCTCACCCGCATATCTCCTCCCGCTGACACAGTCTCACCCACACATCTCCTCCCGCTGACACAGTCTCACCCACACATCTCCTCCTGCTGACACAGTCTCACCCGCACATCTCCTCCCGCTGACACAGTCTCACCCGCACATCTCCTCGCGCTGACACAGTCTCACCCGCACATCTCCTCATGCTGACACAGTCTCACCCACACATCTCCTCCCGCTGACACAGTCTCACCCGCACATCTCCTCCCGCTGACACAGTCTCACCCGCACATCTCCTCATGCTGACACAGTCTCACCCACACATCTCCTCCCGCTGACACAGTCTCACCCACACATCTTCTCATGCTGACACAGTCTCACCCACACATCTCCTCCAGCTGACACAGTCTCACCCACACATCTCCTCCCGCTGACACAGTCTCACCCGCACATCTCCTCATGCTGACACAGTCTCACCCACACATCTCCTCCCGCTGACACAGTCTCACCCGCACATCTCCTCCGCTGACACAGTCTCACCCGCACATCTCCTCCCGCTGACACAGTCTCACCCGCACATCTCCTCCCGCTGACAAAGTCTCACCCACACATCTCCTCATGCTGACACAGTCTCACCCACACATCTCCTCCGCTGACACAGTCTCACCCACACATCTCCTCATGCTGACACAGTCTCACCCACGCATCTCCTCCCGCTGACACAGTCTCACCCACACATCTCCTCATGCTGACACAGCCTCACCCACACATCTCCTCCCGCTGACACAGTCTCACCCACACATCTCCTCATGCTGACACAGTCTCACCCACACATCTCCTCATGCTGACACAGTCTCACCCACATATCTCCTCATGCTGACACAGTCTCACCCGCACATCTCCTCCCGCTGACACAGTCTCAACCACACATCTCCTCATGCTGACACAGTCTCACCCACACATCTCCTCATGCTGACACAGTCTCACCCACACATCTCCTCCCACTGACACAGTCTCACCCGCATATCTCCTCCCGCTGACACAGTCTCACCCACACATCTCCTCCCGCTGACACAGTCTCACCCACACATCTCCTCCCGCTGACACAGTCTCACCCGCACATCTCCTCCCGCTGACACAGTCTCACCCGCACATCTCCTCCCGCTGACACAGTCTCACCCGCACATCTCCTCATGCTGACACAGTCTCACCCACACATCTCCTCCCGCTGACACAGTCTCACCCGCACATCTCCTCCCGCTGACACAGTCTCACCCGCACATCTCCTCATGCTGACACAGTCTCACCCACACATCTCCTCCCGCTGACACTGTCTCACCCACACATCTCCTCATGCTGACACAGTCTCACCCACACATCTCCTCCAGCTGACACAGTCTCACCCACACATCTCCTCCCGCTGACACAGTCTCACCCGCACATCTCCTCATGCTGACACAGTCTCACCCACACATCTCCTCCCGCTGACACAGTCTCACCCACACATCTCCTCCCGCTGACACAGTCTCACCCGCACATCTCCTCCGCTGACACAGTCTCACCCGCACATCTCCTCCCGCTGACACAGTCTCACCCGCACATCTCCTCCCGCTGACAAAGTCAAAGTCTCACCCACACATCTCCTCATGCTGACACAGTCTCACCCACACATCTCCTCATGCTGACACAGTCTCACCCACACATCTCCTCCCACTGACACAGTCTCACCCACACATCTCCTCCCGCTGACACAGTCTCACCCACACATCTCCTCCCGCTGACACAGTCTCACCCGCACATCTCCTCATGCTGACACAGTCTCACCCACACATCTCCTCCCGCTGACACAGTCTCACCCACACATCTCCTCCCGCTGACACAGTCTCACCCACACATCTCCTCATGCTGACACAGTCTCACCCGCACATCTCCTCCCGCTGACACAGTCTCACCCACACATCTCCTCATGCTGACACAGTCTCACCCACACATCTCCTCATGCTGACACAGTCTCACCCACACATCTCCACATGCTGACACAGTCTCACCCACATATCTCCTCATGCTGACACAGTCTCACCCGCACATCTCCTCCCGCTGACGCAGTCTCACCCACACATCTCCTCATGCTGACACAGTCTCACCCACACATCTCCTCATGCTGACACAGTCTCACCCACACATCTCCTCCCACTGACACAGTCTCACCCGCACATCTCCTCATGCTGACACAGTCTCACCCACATATCTCCTCATGCTGACACAGTCTCACCCGCACATCTCCTCCCGCTGACACAGTCTCACCCACACATCTCCTCATGCTGACACAGTCTCACCCACACATCTCCTCATGCTGACACAGTCTCACCCACACATCTCCTCCCGCTGACACAGTCTCACCCGCACATCTCCTCCCGCTGACACAGTCTCACCCACACATCTCCTCCCACTGACAAAGTCTCACCCGCACATCTCCTCCCACTGACACAGTCTCACCCGCACATCTCCTCCCACTGACACAGTCTCACCCACACATCTCCTCCCGCTGACACAGTCTCACCCACACATCTCCTCCCGCTGACACAGTCTCACCCACACATCTCCTCCCGCTGACACAGTCTCACCCACACATCTCCTCCCGCTGACACAGTCTCACCCACACATCTCCTCATGCTGACACAGTCTCACCCACACATCTCCTCCCGCTGACACAGTCTCACCCACACATCTCCTCCCGCTGACACAGTCTCACCCACACATCTCCTCCCGCTGACAGAGTCTCACCCGCACATCTCCTCATGCTGACACAGTCTCACCCACACATCTCCTCCCGCTGACACAGTCTCACCCACACATCTCCTCATGCTGACACAGTCTCACCCACACATCTCCTCATGCTGACACAGTCTCACCCACACATCTCCTCCCGCTGACACAGTCTCACCCACACATCTCCTCCCGCTGACACAGTGTCACCCGCACATCTCCTCATGCTGACAGTCTCACCTGCACATCTCCTCATGCTGACACAGTCTCACCCACACATCTCCTCCCGCTGACACAGTCTCACCCGCACATCTCCTCCCGCTGACACAGTCTCACCCACACATCTCCTCTCGCTGACACAGTCTCACCCACACATCTCCTCCCGCTGACACAGTCTCACCCACACATCTCCTCCCGCTGACACAGTCTCACCCACACATCTCCTCCCGCTGACACAGTCTCACCCACACATCTCCTGATGCTGACACAGTCTCACCCACACATCTCCTCATGCTGACACAGTCTCACCCACATATCTCCTCATGCTGACACAGTCTCACCCACACATCTCCTCTCGCTGACACAGTCTCACTCACACATCTCCTCATGCTGACACAGTCTCACCCACACATCTCCTCATGCTGACACAGTCTCACCCACACATCTCCTCTCGCTGACACAGTCTCACCCACACATCTCCTCCCGCTGACACAGTCTCACCCACATATCTCCTCATGCTGACACAGTCTCACCCACACATCTCCTCATGCTGACATTGTCGCACCCGCACATCTCCTCCCGCTGAAACAGTCTCACCCACACATCTCCTCCCGCTGACACAGTCTCACCCACACATCTCCTCCCACTGACACAGTCTCACCCGCACATCTCCTCATGCTGACACAGTCTCACCCACACATCTCCTCCCGCTGACACAGTCTCACCCACACATCTCCTCATGCTGACACAGTCTCACCCGCACATCTCCTCATGCTGACACAGTCTCACCCGCACATCTCCTCCCACTGACACAGTCTCACCCACACATCTCCTCCCGCTGACACAGTCTCACCCGCACATCTCCTCCGCTGACACAGTCTCACCCGCACATCTCCTCCCGCTGACACAGTCTCACCCGCACATCTCCTCCCGCTGACACAGTCTCACCCACACATCTCCTCCCGCTGACACAGTCTCACCCACACATCTCCTCATGCTGACACAGTCTCACCCGCACATCTCCTCCCGCTGACACAGTCTCAACCACACATCTCCTCATGCTGACACAGTCTTACCCGCACATCTCCTCCCGCTGACACAGTCTCACCCGCACATCTCCTCCCGCTGACACAGTCTCACCCACACATCTCCTCCTGCTGACACAGTCTCACCCGCACATCTCCTCCCGCTGACACAGTCTCACCAACACATCTCCTCATGCTGACACAGTCTCACCCACACATCTCCTCCCGCTGACACAGTCTCACCCGCACATCTCCTCCCGCTGACACAGTCTCACCCACACATCTCCTCATGCTGACACAGTCTCACCCACACATCTTCTCATGCTGACACAGTCTCACCCACACATCTCCTCATGCTGACACAGTCTCACCTACACATCTCCTCCCACTGACACAGTCTCACCCACACATCTCCTCCCGCTGACACAGTCTCACCCACACATATCCTCCCGCTGACACAGTCTCACCCACACATCTCCTCATGCTGACACAGTCTCACCCACACATCTCCTCATGCTGACACAGTCTCACCCACACATCTCCTCATGCTGACACAGTCTCACCCGCACATCTCCTCTCGCTGACACAGTCTCACCCACACATCTCCTCCCACTGACACAGTCTCACCCACACATCTCCTCATGCTGACACAGTCTCACCCACACATCTCCTCATGCTGACACAGTCTCACCCACACATCTCCTCCCGCTGACACAGTCTCACCCGCACATCTCCTCATGCTGACACAGTCTCACCCACACATCTCCTCATGCTGACACAGTCTCACCCACACATCTCCTCCCGCTGACACAGTCTCACCCGCACATCTCCTCCCGCTGACACAGTCTCACCCACACATCTCCTCCTGCTGACACAGTCTCACCCGCACATCTCCTCCCGCTGACACAGTCTCACCCACACATCTTCTCATGCTGACACAGTCTCACCCACACATCTCCTCATGCTGACACAGTCTCACCCACACATCTCCTCTCGCTGACACAGTCTCACCCACACATCTCCTCATGCTGACACAGTCTCACCCACACATCTCCTCATGCTGACACAGTCTCACCCACACATCTCCTCCCGCTGACACAGTCTCACCCGCACATCTCCTCCCGCTGACACAGTCTCACCCACACATCTCCTCCCGCTGACACAGTCTCACCCACACATCTCCTCATGCTGACACAGTCTCACCCACACATCTTCTCATGCTGACACAGTCTCACCCACACATCTCCTCATGCTGACACAGTCTCACCCACACATCTCCTCTCGCTGACACAGTCTCACCCACACATCTCCTCCCGCTGACACAGTCTCACCCACACATCTCCTCATGCTGACACAGTCTCACCCACACATCTCCTCCCACTGACACAGTCTCACCCACACATCTCCTCCCACTGACACAGTCTCACCCACACATCTCCTCCCGCTGACACAGTCTCACCCACACATCTCCTCCCGCTGACACAGTCTCACCCACACATCTCCTCCCGCTGACACAGTCTCACCCGCACATCTCCTCCCACTGACACAGTCTCACCCACACATCTCCTCCCGCTGACACAGTCTCACCCACACATCTCCTCCCGCTGACACAGTCTCACCCACACATCTCCTCATGCTGACACAGTCTCACCCACACATCTCCTCCCGCTGACACAGTCTCACCCACATATCTCCTCCCGCTGACACAGTCTCACCCACACATCTCCTCCCGCTGACACAGTCTCACCCGCACATCTCCTCATGCTGACACAGTCTCACCCACACATCTCCTCCCGCTGACACAGTCTCACCCACACATCTCCTCCCGCTGACACAGTCTCACCCACACATCTCCTCCCGCTGACACAGTCTCACCCGCACATCTCCTCATGCTGACAGTCTCACCTGCACATCTCCTCATGCTGACACAGTCTCACCCACACATCTCCTCCCGCTGACACAGTCTCACCCACACATCTCCTCCCACTAACACAGTCTCACCCACACATCTCCTCCCGCTGACACAGTCTCACCCACACATCTCCTCATGCTGACACAGTCTCACCCACACATCTCCTCATGCTGACACAGTCTCACCCACACATCTCCTCATGCTGACACAGTCTCACCCACACATCTCCTCCCACTGACACAGTCTCACCCACACATCTCCTCCCGCTGACACAGTCTCACCCACACATCTCCTCCCGCTGACACAGTCTCACCCACACATCTCCTCCCGCTGACACAGTCTCACCCACACATTTCCTCATGCTGACACAGTCTCACCCACACATCTCCTCCCACTGACACAGTCTCACCCACACATCTCCTCCCGCTGACACAGTCTCACCCACACATCTCCTCATGCTGACACAGTCTCACCCACACATCTCCTCCCACTGACACAGTCTCACCCACACATCTCCTCCCGCTGACACAGTCTCACCCACACATCTCCTCATGCTGACACAGTCTCACCCACACATCTCCTCATGCTGACACAGTCTCACCCACACATCTCCTCCCACTAACACAGTCTCACCCACACATCTCCTCCCGCTGACACAGTCTCACCCACACATCTCCTCATGCTGACACAGTCTCACCCACACATCTCCTCCCACTGACACAGTCTCACCCACACATCTCCTCCCGCTGACACAGTCTCACCCACACATCTCCTCCCGCTGACACAGTCTCACTCACACATCTCCTCATGCTGACACAGTCTCACCCGCACATCTCCTCCCGCTGACACAGTCTCACCCACACATCTCCTCATGCTGACACAGTCTCACCCACACATCTCCTCCCGCTGACACAGTCTCACCCACACATCTCCTCCCGCTGACACAGTCTCACCCACACATCTCCTCATGCTGACACAGTCTCACCCGCACATCTCCTCCCGCTGACACAGTCTCACCCACACATCTCCTCATGCTGACACAGTCTCACCCACACATCTCCTCCCGCTGACACAGTCTCACCCACACATCTCCTCCCGCTGACACAGTCTCACCCACACATCTCCTCCCGCTGACACAGTCTCACCCGCACATCTCCTCCCACTGACACAGTCTCACCCGCACATCTCCTCCCACTGACACAGTCTCACCCGCACATCTCCTCCCACTGACACAGTCTCACCCACACATCTCCTCATGCTGACACAGTCTCACCCGCACATCTCCTCCCGCTGACACAGTCTCACCCACACATCTCCTCATGCTGACACAGTCTCACCCACACATCTCCTCCCGCTGACACAGTCTCACCCACACATCTCCCGCTGACACAGTCTCACCCACACATCTCCTCCCGCTGACACAGTCTCACCCGCACATCTCCTCATGCTGACAGTCTCACCCGCACATCTCCTCATGCTGACACAGTCTCACCCACACATTTCCTCTCGCTGACACAGTCTCACCCACACATCTCCTCCCGCTGACACAGTCTCACCCGAAAATCTCCTCCCGCTGACACAGTCTCACCCACACATCTCCTCCCGCTGACACAGTCTCACCCACACATCTCCTCTCGCTGACACAGTCTCACCCGCACATCTCCTCCCACTGACACAGTCTCACCCACACATCTCCTCCCGCTGACACAGTCTCACCCACACATCTCCTCATGCTGACACAGTCTCACCCGCACATCTCCTCCCGCTGACACAGTCTCAACCACACATCTCCTCATGCTGACACAGTCTTACCCGCACATCTCCTCCCGCTGACACAGTCTCACCCGCACATCTCCTCCCGCTGACACAGTCTCACCCACACATCTCCTCCTGCTGACACAGTCTCACCCGCACATCTCCTCCCGCTGACACAGTCTCACCCACACATCTCCTCATGCTGACACAGTCTCACCCACACATCTCCTCCCGCTGACACAGTCTCACCCGCACATCTCCTCCCGCTGACACAGTCTCACCCACACATCTCCTCATGCTGACACAGTCTCACCCACACATCTTCTCATGCTGACACAGTCTCACCCACACATCTCCTCATGCTGACACAGTCTCACCTACACATCTCCTCCCACTGACACAGTCTCACCCACACATCTCCTCCCGCTGACACAGTCTCACCCACACATATCCTCCCGCTGACACAGTCTCACCCACACATCTCCTCATGCTGACACAGTCTCACCCACACATCTCCTCATGCTGACACAGTCTCACCCACACATCTCCTCATGCTGACACAGTCTCACCCGCACATCTCCTCTCGCTGACACAGTCTCACCCACACATCTCCTCCCACTGACACAGTCTCACCCACACATCTCCTCATGCTGACACAGTCTCACCCACACATCTCCTCATGCTGACACAGTCTCACCCACACATCTCCTCCCGCTGACACAGTCTCACCCGCACATCTCCTCATGCTGACACAGTCTCACCCACACATCTCCTCATGCTGACACAGTCTCACCCACACATCTCCTCCAGCTGACACAGTCTCACCCGCACATCTCCTCCCGCTGACACAGTCTCACCCACACATCTCCTCCTGCTGACACAGTCTCACCCGCACATCTCCTCCCGCTGACACAGTCTCACCCACACATCTTCTCATGCTGACACAGTCTCACCCACACATCTCCTCATGCTGACACAGTCTCACCCACACATCTCCTCTCGCTGACACAGTCTCATCCACGCATCTCCTCCCGCTGACACAGTCTCACCCACACATCTCCTCATGCTGACACAGCCTCACCCACACATCTCCTCCCGCTGACACAGTCTCACCCACACATCTCCTCCCGCTGACACAGTCTCACCCACACATCTCCTCATGCTGACACAGTCTCACCCACACATCTCCTCATGCTGACACAGTCTCACCCACACATCTCCTCATGCTGACACAGTCTCACCCACATATCTCCTCATGCTGACACAGTCTCACCCGCACATCTCCTCCCGCTGACACAGTCTCACCCACACATCTCCTCATGCTGACACAGTCTCACCCACACATCTCCTCATGCTGACACAGTCTCACCCACACATCTCCTCCCACTGACACAGTCTCACCCGCATATCTCCTCCCGCTGACACAGTCTCACCCACACATCTCCTCCCGCTGACACAGTCTCACCCACACATCTCCTCCTGCTGACACAGTCTCACCCGCACATCTCCTCCCGCTGACACAGTCTCACCCGCACATCTCCTCCCGCTGACACAGTCTCACCCGCACATCTCCTCATGCTGACACAGTCTCACCCACACATCTCCTCCCGCTGACACAGTCTCACCCGCACATCTCCTCCCGCTGACACAGTCTCACCCGCACATCTCCTCATGCTGACACAGTCTCACCCACACATCTCCTCCCGCTGACACAGTCTCACCCACACATCTCCTCATGCTGACACAGTCTCACCCACACATCTCCTCCAGCTGACACAGTCTCACCCACACATCTCCTCCCGCTGACACAGTCTCACCCGCACATCTCCTCATGCTGACACAGTCTCACCCACACATCTCCTCCCGCTGACACAGTCTCACCCACACATCTCCTCCCGCTGACACAGTCTCACCCGCACATCTCCTCCGCTGACACAGTCTCACCCGCACATCTCCTCCCGCTGACACAGTCTCACCCGCACATCTCCTCCCGCTGACAAAGTCAAAGTCTCACCCACACATCTCCTCATGCTGACACAGTCTCACCCACACATCTCCTCATGCTGACACAGTCTCACCCACACATCTCCTCCCACTGACACAGTCTCACCCACACATCTCCTCCCGCTGACACAGTCTCACCCACACATCTCCTCCCGCTGACACAGTCTCACCCGCACATCTCCTCTTGCTGACACAGTCTCACCCACACATCTCCTCCCGCTGACACAGTCTCACCCACACATCTCCTCCCGCTGACACAGTCTCACCCACACATCTCCTCCCGCTGACACAGTCTCACCCACACATCTCCTCATGCTGACACAGTCTCACCCGCACATCTCCTCCCGCTGACACAGTCTCACCCACACATCTCCTCATGCTGACACAGTCTCACCCACACATCTCCTCATGCTGACACAGTCTCACCCACACATCTCCACATGCTGACACAGTCTCACCCACATATCTCCTCATGCTGACACAGTCTCACCCGCACATCTCCTCCCGCTGACGCAGTCTCACCCACACATCTCCTCATGCTGACACAGTCTCACCCACACATCTCCTCATGCTGACACAGTCTCACCCACACATCTCCTCCCACTGACACAGTCTCACCCGCACATCTCCTCCCGCTGACACAGTCTCACCCACACATCTCCTCCCGCTGACACAGTCTCACCCACACATCTCCTCCCGCTGACACAGTCTCACCCACACATCTCCTCCCGCTGACACAGTCTCACCCACACATCTCCTCCCGCTGACACAGTCTCACCCGCACATCTCCTCATGCTGACACAGTCTCACCCACACATCTCCTCATGCTGACACAGTCTCACCCACACATCTCCTCCCGCTGACACAGTGTCACCCACACATCTCCTCCCGCTGACACAGTCTCACCCACACATCTCCTCATGCTGACACAGTCTCACCCACACATCTCCTCATGCTGACACAGTCTCACCCACACATCTCCTCATGCTGACACAGTCTCACCCACATATCTCCTCATGCTGACACAGTCTCACCCGCACATCTCCTCCCGCTGACACAGTCTCACCCACACATCTACTCATGCTGACACAGTCTCACCCACACATCTCCTCATGCTGACACAGTCTCACCCACACATCTCCTCCCGCTGACACAGTCTCACCCGCACATCTCCTCCCGCTGACACAGTCTCACCCACACATCTCCTCCCACTGACAAAGTCTCACCCGCACATCTCCTCCCACTGACACAGTCTCACCCGCACATCTCCTCCCACTGACACAGTCTCACCCACACATCTCCTCCCGCTGACACAGTCTCACCCACACATCTCCTCCCGCTGACACAGTCTCACCCACACATCTCCTCCCGCTGACACAGTCTCACCCACACATCTCCTCCCGCTGACACAGTCTCACCCACACATCTCCTCATGCTGACACAGTCTCACCCACACATCTCCTCCCGCTGACACAGTCTCACCCACACATCTCCTCCCGCTGACACAGTCTCACCCACACATCTCCTCCCGCTGACAGAGTCTCACCCGCACATCTCCTCATGCTGACACAGTCTCACCCACACATCTCCTCATGCTGACACAGTCTCACCCACACATCTCCTCATGCTGACACAGTCTCACCCACACATCTCCTCATGCAGACACAGTCTCACCCACACATCTCCTCCCGCTGACACAGTCTCACCCACACATCTCCTCCCGCTGACACAGTGTCACCCGCACATCTCCTCATGCTGACAGTCTCACCTGCACATCTCCTCATGCTGACACAGTCTCACCCACACATCTCCTCCCGCTGACACAGTCTCACCCGCACATCTCCTCCCGCTGACACAGTCTCACCCACACATCTCCTCTCGCTGACACAGTCTCACCCACACATCTCCTCCCGCTGACACAGTCTCACCCACACATCTCCTCCCGCTGACACAGTCTCACCCGCACATCTCCTCCCGCTGACACAGTCTCACCCACACATCTCCTCATGCTGACACAGTCTCACCCACACATCTCCTCATGCTGACACAGTCTCACCCACACATCTCCTCCCACTGACACAGTCTCACCCACACATCTCCTCATGCTGACACAGTCTCACCCACACATCTCCTCCCACTGACACAGTCTCACCCACACATCTCCTCCCGCTGACACAGTCTCACCCACACATCTCCTCCCGCTGACACAGTCTCACCCGCACATCTCCTCATGCTGACACAGTCTCACCCACACATCTCCTCCCGCTGACACAGTCTCACCCACACATCTCCTCCCGCTGACACAGTCTCACCCACACATCTCCTCATGCTGACACAGTCTCACCCGCACATCTCCTCCCGCTGACACAGTCTCACCCACACATCTCCTCATGCTGACACAGTCTCACCCACACATCTCCTCATGCTGACACAGTCTCACCCACACATCTCCACATGCTGACACAGTCTCACCCACATATCTCCTCATGCTGACACAGTCTCACCCGCACATCTCCTCCCGCTGACGCAGTCTCACCCACACATCTCCTCATGCTGACACAGTCTCACCCACACATCTCCTCATGCTGACACAGTCTCACCCACACATCTCCTCCCACTGACACAGTCTCACCCGCACATCTCCTCCCGCTGACACAGTCTCACCCACACATCTCCTCCCGCTGACACAGTCTCACCCACACATCTCCTCCCGCTGACACAGTCTCACCCACACATCTCCTCCCGCTGACACAGTCTCACCCACACATCTCCTCCCGCTGACACAGTCTCACCCGCACATCTCCTCATGCTGACACAGTCTCACCCACACATCTCCTCATGCTGACACAGTCTCACCCACACATCTCCTCCCGCTGACACAGTCTCACCCACACATCTCCTCCCGCTGACACAGTCTCACCCACACATCTCCTCATGCTGACACAGTCTCACCCACACATCTCCTCATGCTGACACAGTCTCACCCACACATCTCCTCATGCTGACACAGTCTCACCCACATATCTCCTCATGCTGACACAGTCTCACCCGCACATCTCCTCCCGCTGACACAGTCTCACCCACACATCTACTCATGCTGACACAGTCTCACCCACACATCTCCTCATGCTGACACAGTCTCACCCACACATCTCCTCCCGCTGACACAGTCTCACCCGCACATCTCCTCCCGCTGACACAGTCTCACCCACACATCTCCTCCCACTGACAAAGTCTCACCCGCACATCTCCTCCCACTGACACAGTCTCACCCGCACATCTCCTCCCACTGACACAGTCTCACCCACACATCTCCTCCCGCTGACACAGTCTCACCCACACATCTCCTCCCGCTGACACAGTCTCACCCACACATCTCCTCCCGCTGACACAGTCTCACCCACACATCTCCTCCCGCTGACACAGTCTCACCCACACATCTCCTCATGCTGACACAGTCTCACCCACACATCTCCTCCCGCTGACACAGTCTCACCCACACATCTCCTCTCGCTGACACAGTCTCACCCGCACATCTCCTCCCACTGACACAGTCTCACCCACACATCTCCTCCCGCTGACACAGTCTCACCCACACATCTCCTCATGCTGACACAGTCTCACCCGCACATCTCCTCCCGCTGACACAGTCTCAACCACACATCTCCTCATGCTGACACAGTCTTACCCGCACATCTCCTCCCGCTGACACAGTCTCACCCGCACATCTCCTCCCGCTGACACAGTCTCACCCACACATCTCCTCCTGCTGACACAGTCTCACCCGCACATCTCCTCCCGCTGACACAGTCTCACCCACACATCTCCTCATGCTGACACAGTCTCACCCACACATCTCCTCCCGCTGACACAGTCTCACCCGCACATCTCCTCCCGCTGACACAGTCTCACCCACACATCTCCTCATGCTGACACAGTCTCACCCACACATCTTCTCATGCTGACACAGTCTCACCCACACATCTCCTCATGCTGACACAGTCTCACCTACACATCTCCTCCCACTGACACAGTCTCACCCACACATCTCCTCCCGCTGACACAGTCTCACCCACACATATCCTCCCGCTGACACAGTCTCACCCACACATCTCCTCATGCTGACACAGTCTCACCCACACATCTCCTCATGCTGACACAGTCTCACCCACACATCTCCTCATGCTGACACAGTCTCACCCGCACATCTCCTCTCGCTGACACAGTCTCACCCACACATCTCCTCCCACTGACACAGTCTCACCCACACATCTCCTCATGCTGACACAGTCTCACCCACACATCTCCTCATGCTGACACAGTCTCACCCACACATCTCCTCCCGCTGACACAGTCTCACCCGCACATCTCCTCATGCTGACACAGTCTCACCCACACATCTCCTCATGCTGACACAGTCTCACCCACACATCTCCTCCAGCTGACACAGTCTCACCCGCACATCTCCTCCCGCTGACACAGTCTCACCCACACATCTCCTCCTGCTGACACAGTCTCACCCGCACATCTCCTCCCGCTGACACAGTCTCACCCACACATCTTCTCATGCTGACACAGTCTCACCCACACATCTCCTCATGCTGACACAGTCTCACCCACACATCTCCTCTCGCTGACACAGTCTCATCCACGCATCTCCTCCCGCTGACACAGTCTCACCCACACATCTCCTCATGCTGACACAGCCTCACCCACACATCTCCTCCCGCTGACACAGTCTCACCCACACATCTCCTCATGCTGACACAGTCTCACCCACACATCTCCTCCCGCTGACACAGTCTCACCCACACATCTCCTCCCGCTGACACAGTCTCACCCACACATCTCCTCATGCTGACACAGTCTCACCCACACATCTCCTCATGCTGACACAGTCTCACCCACACATCTCCTCATGCTGACACAGTCTCACCCACATATCTCCTCATGCTGACACAGTCTCACCCGCACATCTCCTCCCGCTGACACAGTCTCACCCACACATCTACTCATGCTGACACAGTCTCACCCACACATCTCCTCATGCTGACACAGTCTCACCCACACATCTCCTCCCGCTGACACAGTCTCACCCGCACATCTCCTCCCGCTGACACAGTCTCACCCACACATCTCCTCCCACTGACAAAGTCTCACCCGCACATCTCCTCCCACTGACACAGTCTCACCCGCACATCTCCTCCCACTGACACAGTCTCACCCACACATCTCCTCCCGCTGACACAGTCTCACCCACACATCTCCTCCCGCTGACACAGTCTCACCCACACATCTCCTCCCGCTGACACAGTCTCACCCACACATCTCCTCCCGCTGACACAGTCTCACCCACACATCTCCTCATGCTGACACAGTCTCACCCACACATCTCCTCCCGCTGACACAGTCTCACCCACACATCTCCTCTCGCTGACACAGTCTCACCCGCACATCTCCTCCCACTGACACAGTCTCACCCACACATCTCCTCCCGCTGACACAGTCTCACCCACACATCTCCTCATGCTGACACAGTCTCACCCGCACATCTCCTCCCGCTGACACAGTCTCAACCACACATCTCCTCATGCTGACACAGTCTTACCCGCACATCTCCTCCCGCTGACACAGTCTCACCCGCACATCTCCTCCCGCTGACACAGTCTCACCCACACATCTCCTCCTGCTGACACAGTCTCACCCGCACATCTCCTCCCGCTGACACAGTCTCACCCACACATCTCCTCATGCTGACACAGTCTCACCCACACATCTCCTCCCGCTGACACAGTCTCACCCGCACATCTCCTCCCGCTGACACAGTCTCACCCACACATCTCCTCATGCTGACACAGTCTCACCCACACATCTTCTCATGCTGACACAGTCTCACCCACACATCTCCTCATGCTGACACAGTCTCACCTACACATCTCCTCCCACTGACACAGTCTCACCCACACATCTCCTCCCGCTGACACAGTCTCACCCACACATATCCTCCCGCTGACACAGTCTCACCCACACATCTCCTCATGCTGACACAGTCTCACCCACACATCTCCTCATGCTGACACAGTCTCACCCACACATCTCCTCATGCTTACAC
Organism: Gobio gobio; assembly: GCF_949357685.1. Taxonomy (NCBI): domain Eukaryota; kingdom Metazoa; phylum Chordata; class Actinopteri; order Cypriniformes; family Gobionidae; genus Gobio; species Gobio gobio. Next base: position 205,381 of record NW_027645772.1, read on the forward strand.
AGTCTCACCCGCACATCTCCTCTCGCTGACACAGTCTCACCCACACATCTCCTCCCACTGACACAGTCTCACCCACACATCTCCTCATGCTGACACAGTCTCACCCACACATCTCCTCATGCTGACACAGTCTCACCCACACATCTCCTCCCGCTGACACAGTCTCACCCGCACATCTCCTCATGCTGACACAGTCTCACCCACACATCTCCTCATGCTGACACAGTCTCACCCACACATCTCCTCCAGCTGACACAGTCTCACCCGCACATCTCCTCCCGCTGACACAGTCTCACCCACACATCTCCTCCTGCTGACACAGTCTCACCCGCACATCTCCTCCCGCTGACACAGTCTCACCCACACATCTTCTCATGCTGACACAGTCTCACCCACACATCTCCTCATGCTGACACAGTCTCACCCACACATCTCCTCTCGCTGACACAGTCTCATCCACGCATCTCCTCCCGCTGACACAGTCTCACCCACACATCTCCTCATGCTGACACAGCCTCACCCACACATCTCCTCCCGCTGACACAGTCTCACCCACACATCTCCTCCCGCTGACACAGTCTCACCCACACATCTCCTCATGCTGACACAGTCTCACCCACACATCTCCTCATGCTGACACAGTCTCACCCACACATCTCCTCATGCTGACACAGTCTCACCCACATATCTCCTCATGCTGACACAGTCTCACCCGCACATCTCCTCCCGCTGACACAGTCTCACCCACACATCTCCTCATGCTGACACAGTCTCACCCACACATCTCCTCATGCTGACACAGTCTCACCCACACATCTCCTCCCACTGACACAGTCTCACCCGCATATCTCCTCCCGCTGACACAGTCTCACCCACACATCTCCTCCCGCTGACACAGTCTCACCCACACATCTCCTCCTGCTGACACAGTCTCACCCGCACATCTCCTCCCGCTGACACAGTCTCACCCGCACATCTCCTCCCGCTGACACAGTCTCACCCGCACATCTCCTCATGCTGACACAGTCTCACCCACACATCTCCTCCCGCTGACACAGTCTCACCCGCACATCTCCTCCCGCTGACACAGTCTCACCCGCACATCTCCTCATGCTGACACAGTCTCACCCACACATCTCCTCCCGCTGACACAGTCTCACCCACACATCTCCTCATGCTGACACAGTCTCACCCACACATCTCCTCCAGCTGACACAGTCTCACCCACACATCTCCTCCCGCTGACACAGTCTCACCCGCACATCTCCTCATGCTGACACAGTCTCACCCACACATCTCCTCCCGCTGACACAGTCTCACCCACACATCTCCTCCCGCTGACACAGTCTCACCCGCACATCTCCTCCGCTGACACAGTCTCACCCGCACATCTCCTCCCGCTGACACAGTCTCACCCGCACATCTCCTCCCGCTGACAAAGTCAAAGTCTCACCCACACATCTCCTCATGCTGACACAGTCTCACCCACACATCTCCTCATGCTGACACAGTCTCACCCACACATCTCCTCCCACTGACACAGTCTCACCCACACATCTCCTCCCGCTGACACAGTCTCACCCACACATCTCCTCCCGCTGACACAGTCTCACCCGCACATCTCCTCATGCTGACACAGTCTCACCCACACATCTCCTCCCGCTGACACAGTCTCACCCACACATCTCCTCCCGCTGACACAGTCTCACCCACACATCTCCTCATGCTGACACAGTCTCACCCGCACATCTCCTCCCGCTGACACAGTCTCACCCACACATCTCCTCATGCTGACACAGTCTCACCCACACATCTCCTCATGCTGACACAGTCTCACCCACACATCTCCACATGCTGACACAGTCTCACCCACATATCTCCTCATGCTGACACAGTCTCACCCGCACATCTCCTCCCGCTGACGCAGTCTCACCCACACATCTCCTCATGCTGACACAGTCTCACCCACACATCTCCTCATGCTGACACAGTCTCACCCACACATCTCCTCCCACTGACACAGTCTCACCCGCACATCTCCTCCCGCTGACACAGTCTCACCCACACATCTCCTCCCGCTGACACAGTCTCACCCACACATCTCCTCCCGCTGACACAGTCTCACCCACACATCTCCTCCCGCTGACACAGTCTCACCCACACATCTCCTCCCGCTGACACAGTCTCACCCGCACATCTCCTCATGCTGACACAGTCTCACCCACACATCTCCTCATGCTGACACAGTCTCACCCACACATCTCCTCCCGCTGACACAGTCTCACCCACACATCTCCTCCCGCTGACACAGTCTCACCCACACATCTCCTCATGCTGACACAGTCTCACCCACACATCTCCTCATGCTGACACAGTCTCACCCACACATCTCCTCATGCTGACACAGTCTCACCCACATATCTCCTCATGCTGACACAGTCTCACCCGCACATCTCCTCCCGCTGACACAGTCTCACCCACACATCTACTCATGCTGACACAGTCTCACCCACACATCTCCTCATGCTGACACAGTCTCACCCACACATCTCCTCCCGCTGACACAGTCTCACCCGCACATCTCCTCCCGCTGACACAGTCTCACCCACACATCTCCTCCCACTGACAAAGTCTCACCCGCACATCTCCTCCCACTGACAAAGTCTCACCCGCACATCTCCTCCCACTGACACAGTCTCACCCACACATCTCCTCCCGCTGACACAGTCTCACCCACACATCTCCTCCCGCTGACACAGTCTCACCCACACATCTCCTCCCGCTGACACAGTCTCACCCACACATCTCCTCCCGCTGACACAGTCTCACCCACACATCTCCTCATGCTGACACAGTCTCACCCACACATCTCCTCCCGCTGACACAGTCTCACCCACACATCTCCTCCCGCTGACACAGTCTCACCCACACATCTCCTCCCGCTGACAGAGTCTCACCCGCACATCTCCTCATGCTGACACAGTCTCACCCACACATCTCCTCCCGCTGACACAGTCTCACCCACACATCTCCTCATGCTGACACAGTCTCACCCACACATCTCCTCATGCAGACACAGTCTCACCCACACATCTCCTCCCGCTGACACAGTCTCACCCACACATCTCCTCCCGCTGACACAGTGTCACCCGCACATCTCCTCATGCTGACAGTCTCACCTGCACATCTCCTCATGCTGACACAGTCTCACCCACACATCTCCTCCCGCTGACACAGTCTCACCCGCACATCTCCTCCCGCTGACACAGTCTCACCCACACATCTCCTCTCGCTGACACAGTCTCACCCACACATCTCCTCCCGCTGACACAGTCTCACCCACACATCTCCTCCCGCTGACACAGTCTCACCCGCACATCTCCTCCCGCTGACACAGTCTCACCCACACATCTCCTCATGCTGACACAGTCTCACCCACACATCTCCTCATGCTGACACAGTCTCACCCACACATCTCCTCCCACTGACACAGTCTCACCCACACATCTCCTCATGCTGACACAGTCTCACCCACACATCTCCTCCCACTGACACAGTCTCACCCACACATCTCCTCCCGCTGACACAGTCTCACCCACACATCTCCTCCCGCTGACACAGTCTCACCCGCACATCTCCTCATGCTGACACAGTCTCACCCACACATCTCCTCCCGCTGACACAGTCTCACCCACACATCTCCTCCCGCTGACACAGTCTCACCCACACATCTCCTCATGCTGACACAGTCTCACCCGCACATCTCCTCCCGCTGACACAGTCTCACCCACACATCTCCTCATGCTGACACAGTCTCACCCACACATCTCCTCATGCTGACACAGTCTCACCCACACATCTCCACATGCTGACACAGTCTCACCCACATATCTCCTCATGCTGACACAGTCTCACCCGCACATCTCCTCCCGCTGACGCAGTCTCACCCACACATCTCCTCATGCTGACACAGTCTCACCCACACATCTCCTCATGCTGACACAGTCTCACCCACACATCTCCTCCCACTGACACAGTCTCACCCGCACATCTCCTCCCGCTGACACAGTCTCACCCACACATCTCCTCCCGCTGACACAGTCTCACCCACACATCTCCTCCCGCTGACACAGTCTCACCCACACATCTCCTCCCGCTGACACAGTCTCACCCACACATCTCCTCCCGCTGACACAGTCTCACCCGCACATCTCCTCATGCTGACACAGTCTCACCCACACATCTCCTCATGCTGACACAGTCTCACCCACACATCTCCTCCCGCTGACACAGTCTCACCCACACATCTCCTCCCGCTGACACAGTCTCACCCACACATCTCCTCATGCTGACACAGTCTCACCCACACATCTCCTCATGCTGACACAGTCTCACCCACACATCTCCTCATGCTGACACAGTCTCACCCACATATCTCCTCATGCTGACACAGTCTCACCCGCACATCTCCTCCCGCTGACACAGTCTCACCCACACATCTACTCATGCTGACACAGTCTCACCCACACATCTCCTCATGCTGACACAGTCTCACCCACACATCTCCTCCCGCTGACACAGTCTCACCCGCACATCTCCTCCCGCTGACACAGTCTCACCCACACATCTCCTCCCACTGACAAAGTCTCACCCGCACATCTCCTCCCACTGACACAGTCTCACCCGCACATCTCCTCCCACTGACACAGTCTCACCCACACATCTCCTCCCGCTGACACAGTCTCACCCACACATCTCCTCCCGCTGACACAGTCTCACCCACACATCTCCTCCCGCTGACACAGTCTCACCCACACATCTCCTCCCGCTGACACAGTCTCACCCACACATCTCCTCATGCTGACACAGTCTCACCCACACATCTCCTCCCGCTGACACAGTCTCACCCACACATCTCCTCCCGCTGACACAGTCTCACCCACACATCTCCTCCCGCTGACAGAGTCTCACCCGCACATCTCCTCATGCTGACACAGTCTCACCCACACATCTCCTCCCGCTGACACAGTCTCACCCACACATCTCCTCATGCTGACACAGTCTCACCCACACATCTCCTCATGCTGACACAGTCTCACCCACACATCTCCTCCCGCTGACACAGTCTCACCCACACATCTCCTCCCGCTGACACAGTGTCACCCGCACATCTCCTCATGCTGACAGTCTCACCTGCACATCTCCTCATGCTGACACAGTCTCACCCACACATCTCCTCCCGCTGACACAGTCTCACCCGCACATCTCCTCCCGCTGACACAGTCTCACCCACACATCTCCTCTCGCTGACACAGTCTCACCCACACATCTCCTCCCGCTGACACAGTCTCACCCACACATCTCCTCCCGCTGACACAGTCTCACCCGCACATCTCCTCCCGCTGACACAGTCTCACCCACACATCTCCTCATGCTGACACAGTCTCACCCACACATCTCCTCATGCTGACACAGTCTCACCCACACATCTCCTCCCACTGACACAGTCTCACCCACACATCTCCTCATGCTGACACAGTCTCACCCACACATCTCCTCCCACTGACACAGTCTCACCCACACATCTCCTCCCGCTGACACAGTCTCACCCACACATCTCCTCCCGCTGACACAGTCTCACCCACACATCTCCTCCCGCTGACACAGTCTCACCCGCACATCTCCTCCCACTGACACAGTCTCACCCACACATCTCCTCCCGCTGACACAGTCTCACCCACACATCTCCTCCCGCTGACACAGTCTCACCCACACATCTCCTCATGCTGACACAGTCTCACCCACACATCTCCTCCCGCTGACACAGTCTCACCCACACATCTCCTCCCGCTGACACAGTCTCACCCACACATCTCCTCCCGCTGACACAGTCTCACCCGCACATCTCCTCATGCTGACACAGTCTCACCCACACATCTCCTCCCGCTGACACAGTCTCACCCACACATCTCCTCATGCTGACACAGTCTCACCCACACATATCCTCATGCTGACACAGTCTCACCCACACATCTCCTCCCGCTGACACAGTCTCACCCACACATCTCCTCCCGCTGACACAGTCTCACCCGCACATCTCCTCATGCTGACAGTCTCACCTGCACATCTCCTCATGCTGACACAGTCTCACCCACACATCTCCTCCCGCTGACACAGTCTCACCCACACATCTCCTCCCACTAACACAGTCTCACCCACACATCTCCTCCCGCTGACACAGTCTCACCCACACATCTCCTCATGCTGACACAGTCTCACCCACACATCTCCTCCCACTGACACAGTCTCACCCACACATCTCCTCCCGCTGACACAGTCTCACCCACACATCTCCTCCCGCTGACACAGTCTCACCCACACATCTCCTCATGCTGACACAGTCTCACCCGCACATCTCCTCCCGCTGACACAGTCTCACCCACACATCTCCTCATGCTGACACAGTCTCACCCACACATCTCCTCCCGCTGACACAGTCTCACCCACACATCTCCTCCCGCTGACACAGTCTCACCCACACATCTCCTCATGCTGACACAGTCTCACCCGCACATCTCCTCCCGCTGACACAGTCTCACCCACACATCTCCTCATGCTGACACAGTCTCACCCACACATCTCCTCCCGCTGACACAGTCTCACCCACACATCTCCTCCCGCTGACACAGTCTCACCCACACATCTCCTCCCGCTGACACAGTCTCACCCGCACATCTCCTCCCACTGACACAGTCTCTCCCGCACATCTCCTCCCACTGACACAGTCTCACCCGCACATCTCCTCCCACTGACACAGTCTCACCCACACATCTCCTCATGCTGACACAGTCTCACCCGCACATCTCCTCCCGCTGACACAGTCTCACCCACACATCTCCTCATGCTGACACAGTCTCACCCACACATCTCCTCCCGCTGACACAGTCTCACCCACACATCTCCCGCTGACAGAGTCTCACCCACACATCTCCTCCCGCTGACACAGTCTCACCCGCACATCTCCTCCCACTGACAGTCTCACCCGCACATATCCTCCCACTGACACAGTCTCACCCGCACATCTCCTCCCACTGACACAGTCTCACCCACACATCTCCTCCCGCTGACACAGTCTCACCCACACATCTCCTCCCGCTGACACAGTCTCACCCACACATCTCCTCATGCTGACTCAGTCTCACCCACACATCTCCTCCCGCTGACACAGTCTCACCCACACATCTCCTCCCGCTGACACAGTCTCACCCGCACATCTCCTCATGCTGACACAGTCTCACCCACACATCTCCTCCCGCTGACACAGTCTCACCCACACATCTCCTCATGCTGACACAGTCTCACCCGCACATCTCCTCCCGCTGACACAGTCTCACCCACACGTCTCCTCATGCTGACACAGTCTCACCCACACATCTCCTCCCGCTGACACAGTCTCACCCACACATCTCCCGCTGACACAGTCTCACCCACACATGTCCTCCCGCTGACACAGTCTCACCCGCACATCTCCTCCCACTGACAGTCTCACCCGCACATCTCCTCCCACTGACACAGTCTCACCCGCACATCTCCTCCCACTGACACAGTCTCACCCACACATCTCCTCCCGCTGACACAGTCTCACCCACACATCTCCTCCCGCTGACACAGTCTCACCCACACATCTCCTCATGCTGACACAGTCTCACCCACACATCTCCTCCCGCTGACACAGTCTCACCCACACATCTCCTCCCGCTGACACAGTCTCACCCACACATCTCCTCCCGCTGACACAGTCTCACCCGCACATCTCCTCATGCTGACACAGTCTCACCCACACATCTCCTCCCGCTGACACAGTCTCACCCACACATCTCCTCATGCTGACACAGTCTCACCCACACATCTCCTCATGCTGACACAGTCTCACCCACACATCTCCTCCCGCTGACACAGTCTCACCCACACATCTCCTCCCGCTGACACAGTCTCACCCGCACATCTCCTCATGCTGACAGTCTCACCTGCACATCTCCTCATGCTGACACAGTCTCACCCACACATCTCCTCCCGCTGACGCAGTCTCACCCGCACATCTCCTCCCGCTGACACAGTCTCACCCACACATCTCCTCATGCTGACACAGTCTCACCCACACATCTCCTCCCGCTGACACAGTCTCACCCACACATCTCCTCCCGCTGACACAGTCTCAACCACACATCTCCTCATGCTGACACAGTCTCACCCACACATCTCCTCCCGCTGACACAGTCTCACCCACACATCTCCTCCCGCTGACACAGTCTCACCCACACATCTCCTCATGCTGACACAGTCTCACCCACACATCTCCTCATGCTGACACAGTCTCACCCACACATCTCCTCATGCTGACACAGTCTCACCCACATATCTCCTCATGCTGACACAGTCTCACCCGCACATCTCCTCCCGCTGACACAGTCTCACCCACACATCTCCTCATGCTGACACAGTCTCACCCACACATCTCCTCATGCTGACACAGTCTCACCCACACATCTCCTCCCACTGACACAGTCTCACCCGCATATCTCCTCCCGCTGACACAGTCTCACCCACACATCTCCTCCCGCTGACACAGTCTCACCCGCACATCTCCTCCCGCTGACACAGTCTCACCCGCACATCTCCTCATGCTGACACAGTCTCACCCACACATCTCCTCCCGCTGACACAGTCTCACCCACACATCTCCTCATGCTGACACAGTCTCACCCACACATCTCCTCCAGCTGACACAGTCTCACCCACACATCTCCTCCCGCTGACACAGTCTCACCCGCACATCTCCTCATGCTGACACAGTCTCACCCACACATATCCTCTCGCTGACACAGTCTCACCCACACATCTCCTCCCGCTGACACAGTCTCACCCGAAAATCTCCTCCCGCTGACACAGTCTCACCCACACATCTCCTCCCGCTGACACAGTCTCACCCACACATCTCCTCTCGCTGACACAGTCTCACCCGCACATCTCCTCCCACTGACACAGTCTCACCCACACATCTCCTCCCGCTGACACAGTCTCACCCACACATCTCCTCATGCTGACACAGTCTCACCCGCACATCTCCTCCCGCTGACACAGTCTCAACCACACATCTCCTCATGCTGACACAGTCTTACCCGCACATCTCCTCCCGCTGACACAGTCTCACCCGCACATCTCCTCCCGCTGACACAGTCTCACCCACACATCTCCTCCTGCTGACACAGTCTCACCCGCACATCTCCTCCCGCTGACACAGTCTCACCCACACATCTCCTCATGCTGACACAGTCTCACCCACACATCTCCTCCCGCTGACACAGTCTCACCCGCACATCTCCTCCCGCTGACACAGTCTCACCCACACATCTCCTCATGCTGACACAGTCTCACCCACACATCTTCTCATGCTGACACAGTCTCACCCACACATCTCCTCATGCTGACACAGTCTCACCCACACATCTCCTCCCACTGACACAGTCTCACCCACACATCTCCTCCCGCTGACACAGTCTCACCCACACATATCCTCCCGCTGACACAGTCTCACCCACACATCTCCTCATGCTGACACAGTCTCACCCACACATCTCCTCATGCTGACACAGTCTCACCCACACATCTCCTCATGCTGACACAGTCTCACCCGCACATCTCCTCTCGCTGACACAGTCTCACCCACACATCTCCTCCCACTGACACAGTCTCACCCACACATCTCCTCATGCTGACACAGTCTCACCCACACATCTCCTCATGCTGACACAGTCTCACCCACACATCTCCTCCCGCTGACACAGTCTCACCCGCACATCTCCTCATGCTGACACAGTCTCACCCACACATCTCCTCATGCTGACACAGTCTCACCCACACTTCTCCTCCCGCTGACAAAGTCTCACCCGCACATCTCCTCCCGCTGACACAGTCTCACCCACACATCTCCTCCTGCTGACACAGTCTCACCCGCACATCTCCTCCCGCTGACACAGTCTCACCCACACATCTCCTCATGCTGACACAGTCTCACCCACACATCTCCTCCCGCTGACACAGTCTCACCCACACATCTCCTCCCGCTGACACAGTCTCACCCACACATCTCCTCATGCTGACACAGTCTCACCCACACATCTTCTCATGCTGACACAGTCTCACCCACACATCTCCTCATGCTGACACAGTCTCACCCACACATCTCCTCTCGCTGACACAGTCTCACCCACACATCTCCTCCCGCTGACACAGTCTCACCCACACATCTCCTCATGCTGACACAGTCTCACCCACACATCTCCTCCCACTGACACAGTCTCACCCACACATCTCCTCCCGCTGACACAGTCTCACCCACACATCTCCTCCCGCTGACACAGTCTCACCCACACATCTCCTGATGCTGACACAGTCTCACCCACACATCTCCTCATGCTGACACAGTCTCACCCACATATCTCCTCATGCTGACACAGTCTAACCCACACATCTCCTCTCGCTGACACAGTCTCACCCACACATCTCCTCTCGCTGACACAGTCTCACCCACACATCTCCTCCCGCTGACACAGTCTCACCCACATATCTCCTCATGCTGACACAGTCTCACCCACACATCTCCTCATGCTGACATTGTCGCACCCGCACATCTCCTCCCGCTGAAACAGTCTCACCCACACATCTCCTCCCGCTGACACAGTCTCACCCACACATCTCCTCCCACTGACACAGTCTCACCCGCACATCTCCTCATGCTGACACAGTCTCACCCACACATCTCCTCCCGCTGACACAGTCTCACCCACACATCTCCTCATGCTGACACAGTCTCACCCGCACATCTCCTCATGCTGACACAGTCTCACCCGCACATCTCCTCCCACTGACACAGTCTCACCCACACATCTCCTCCCGCTGACACAGTCTCACCCGCACATCTCCTCCGCTGACACAGTCTCACCCGCACATCTCCTCCCGCTGACACAGTCTCACCCGCACATCTCCTCCCGCTGACAAAGTCTCACCCACACATCTCCTCATGCTGACACAGTCTCACCCACACATCTCCTCATGCTGACACAGTCTCACCCACACATCTCCTCCCGCTGACACAGTCTCACCCGCACATCTCCTCCCGCTGACACAGTCTCACCCACACATCTCCTCATGCTGACACAGTCTCACCCACACATCTTCTCATGCTGACACAGTCTCACCCACACATCTCCTCATGCTGACACAGTCTCACCCACACATCTCCTCCCACTGACACAGTCTCACCCACACATCTCCTCCCGCTGACACAGTCTCACCCACACATATCCTCCCGCTGACACAGTCTCACCCACACATCTCCTCATGCTGACACAGTCTCACCCACACATCTCCTCATGCTGACACAGTCTCACCCACACATCTCCTCATGCTGACACAGTCTCACCCGCACATCTCCTCTCGCTGACACAGTCTCACCCACACATCTCCTCCCACTGACACAGTCTCACCCACACATCTCCTCATGCTGACACAGTCTCACCCACACATCTCCTCATGCTGACACAGTCTCACCCACACATCTCCTCCCGCTGACACAGTCTCACCCGCACATCTCCTCATGCTGACACAGTCTCACCCACACATCTCCTCATGCTGACACAGTCTCACCCACACATCTCCTCCCACTGACACAGTCTCACCCGCACATCTCCTCCCGCTGACACAGTCTCACCCACACATCTCCTCCCGCTGACACAGTCTCACCCACACATCTCCTCCCGCTGACACAGTCTCACCCACACATCTCCTCCCGCTGACACAGTCTCACCCACACATCTCCTCCCGCTGACACAGTCTCACCCGCACATCTCCTCATGCTGACACAGTCTCACCCACACATCTCCTCATGCTGACACAGTCTCACCCACACATCTCCTCCCGCTGACACAGTCTCACCCACACATCTCCTCCCGCTGACACAGTCTCACCCACACATCTCCTCATGCTGACACAGTCTCACCCACACATCTCCTCATGCTGACACAGTCTCACCCACACATCTCCTCATGCTGACACAGTCTCACCCACATATCTCCTCATGCTGACACAGTCTCACCCGCACATCTCCTCCCGCTGACACAGTCTCACCCACACATCTACTCATGCTGACACAGTCTCACCCACACATCTCCTCATGCTGACACAGTCTCACCCACACATCTCCTCCCGCTGACACAGTCTCACCCGCACATCTCCTCCCGCTGACACAGTCTCACCCACACATCTCCTCCCACTGACAAAGTCTCACCCGCACATCTCCTCCCACTGACACAGTCTCACCCGCACATCTCCTCCCACTGACACAGTCTCACCCACACATCTCCTCCCGCTGACACAGTCTCACCCACACATCTCCTCCCGCTGACACAGTCTCACCCACACATCTCCTCCCGCTGACACAGTCTCACCCACACATCTCCTCCCGCTGACACAGTCTCACCCACACATCTCCTCATGCTGACACAGTCTCCCCCACACATCTCCTCCCGCTGACACAGTCTCACCCACACATCTCCTCCCGCTGACACAGTCTCACCCACACATCTCCTCCCGCTGACAGAGTCTCACCCGCACATCTCCTCATGCTGACACAGTCTCACCCACACATCTCCTCCCGCTGACACAGTCTCACCCACACATCTCCTCATGCTGACACAGTCTCACCCACACATCTCCTCATGCTGACACAGTCTCACCCACACATCTCCTCCCGCTGACACAGTCTCACCCACACATCTCCTCCCGCTGACACAGTGTCACCCGCACATCTCCTCATGCTGACAGTCTCACCTGCACATCTCCTCATGCTGACACAGTCTCACCCACACATCTCCTCCCGCTGACACAGTCTCACCCGCACATCTCCTCCCGCTGACACAGTCTCACCCACACATCTCCTCTCGCTGACACAGTCTCACCCACACATCTCCTCCCGCTGACACAGTCTCACCCACACATCTCCTCCCGCTGACACAGTCTCACCCGCACATCTCCTCCCGCTGACACAGTCTCACCCACACATCTCCTCATGCTGACACAGTCTCACCCACACATCTCCTCATGCTGACACAGTCTCACCCACACATCTCCTCCCACTGACACAGTCTCACCCACACATCTCCTCATGCTGACACAGTCTCACCCACACATCTCCTCCCACTGACACAGTCTCACCCACACATCTCCTCCCGCTGACACAGTCTCACCCACACATCTCCTCCCGCTGACACAGTCTCACCCACACATCTCCTCCCGCTGACACAGTCTCACCCGCACATCTCCTCCCACTGACACAGTCTCACCCACACATCTCCTCCCGCTGACACAGTCTCACCCACACATCTCCTCCCGCTGACACAGTCTCACCCACACATCTCCTCATGCTGACACAGTCTCACCCACACATCTCCTCCCGCTGACACAGTCTCACCCACACATCTCCTCCCGCTGACACAGTCTCACCCACACATCTCCTCCCGCTGACACAGTCTCACCCGCACATCTCCTCATGCTGACACAGTCTCACCCACACATCTCCTCCCGCTGACACAGTCTCACCCACACATCTCCTCATGCTGACACAGTCTCACCCACACATATCCTCATGCTGACACAGTCTCACCCACACATCTCCTCCCGCTGACACAGTCTCACCCACACATCTCCTCCCGCTGACACAGTCTCACCCGCACATCTCCTCATGCTGACAGTCTCACCTGCACATCTCCTCATGCTGACACAGTCTCACCCACACATCTCCTCCCGCTGACACAGTCTCACCCACACATCTCCTCCCACTAACACAGTCTCACCCACACATCTCCTCCCGCTGACACAGTCTCACCCACACATCTCCTCATGCTGACACAGTCTCACCCACACATCTCCTCCCACTGACACAGTCTCACCCACACATCTCCTCCCGCTGACACAGTCTCACCCACACATCTCCTCCCGCTGACACAGTCTCACCCACACATCTCCTCATGCTGACACAGTCTCACCCGCACATCTCCTCCCGCTGACACAGTCTCACCCACACATCTCCTCATGCTGACACAGTCTCACCCACACATCTCCTCCCGCTGACACAGTCTCACCCACACATCTCCTCCCGCTGACACAGTCTCACCCACACATCTCCTCATGCTGACACAGTCTCACCCGCACATCTCCTCCCGCTGACACAGTCTCACCCACACATCTCCTCATGCTGACACAGTCTCACCCACACATCTCCTCCCGCTGACACAGTCTCACCCACACATCTCCTCCCGCTGACACAGTCTCACCCACACATCTCCTCCCGCTGACACAGTCTCACCCGCACATCTCCTCCCACTGACACAGTCTCACCCGCACATCTCCTCCCACTGACACAGTCTCACCCGCACATCTCCTCCCACTGACACAGTCTCACCCACACATCTCCTCATGCTGACACAGTCTCACCCGCACATCTCCTCCCGCTGACACAGTCTCACCCACACATCTCCTCCCGCTGACACAGTCTCACCCACACATCTCCTCCCGCTGACACAGTCTCACCCACACATCTCCCGCTGACAGAGTCTCACCCACACATCTCCTCCCGCTGACACAGTCTCACCCGCACATCTCCTCCCACTGACAGTCTCACCCGCACATATCCTCCCACTGACACAGTCTCACCCGCACATCTCCTCCCACTGACACAGTCTCACCCACACATCTCCTCCCGCTGACACAGTCTCACCCACACATCTCCTCCCGCTGACACAGTCTCACCCACACATCTCCTCATGCTGACTCAGTCTCACCCACACATCTCCTCCCGCTGACACAGTCTCACCCACACATCTCCTCCCGCTGACACAGTCTCACCCGCACATCTCCTCATGCTGACACAGTCTCACCCACACATCTCCTCCCGCTGACACAGTCTCACCCACACATCTCCTCATGCTGACACAGTCTCACCCGCACATCTCCTCCCGCTGACACAGTCTCACCCACACATCTCCTCATGCTGACACAGTCTCACCCACACATCTCCTCCCGCTGACACAGTCTCACCCACACATCTCCCGCTGACACAGTCTCACCCACACATGTCCTCCCGCTGACACAGTCTCACCCGCACATCTCCTCCCACTGACAGTCTCACCCGCACATCTCCTCCCACTGACACAGTCTCACCCGCACATCTCCTCCCACTGACACAGTCTCACCCACACATCTCCTCCCGCTGACACAGTCTCACCCACACATCTCCTCCCGCTGACACAGTCTCACCCACACATCTCCTCATGCTGACACAGTCTCACCCACACATCTCCTCCCGCTGACACAGTCTCACCCACACATCTCCTCCCGCTGACACAGTCTCACCCACACATCTCCTCCCGCTGACACAGTCTCACCCGCACATCTCCTCATGCTGACACAGTCTCACCCACACATCTCCTCCCGCTGACACAGTCTCACCCACACATCTCCTCATGCTGACACAGTCTCACCCACACATCTCCTCATGCTGACACAGTCTCACCCACACATCTCCTCCCGCTGACACAGTCTCACCCACACATCTCCTCCCGCTGACACAGTCTCACCCGCACATCTCCTCATGCTGACAGTCTCACCTGCACATCTCCTCATGCTGACACAGTCTCACCCACACATCTCCTCCCGCTGACGCAGTCTCACCCGCACATCTCCTCCCGCTGACACAGTCTCACCCACACATCTCCTCATGCTGACACAGTCTCACCCACACATCTCCTCCCGCTGACACAGTCTCACCCACACATCTCCTCCCGCTGACACAGTCTCAACCACACATCTCCTCATGCTGACACAGTCTCACCCACACATCTCCTCCCGCTGACACAGTCTCACCCACACATCTCCTCCCGCTGACACAGTCTCACCCACACATCTCCTCATGCTGACACAGTCTCACCCACACATCTCCTCATGCTGACACAGTCTCACCCACACATCTCCTCATGCTGACACAGTCTCACCCACATATCTCCTCATGCTGACACAGTCTCACCCGCACATCTCCTCCCGCTGACACAGTCTCACCCACACATCTCCTCATGCTGACACAGTCTCACCCACACATCTCCTCATGCTGACACAGTCTCACCCACACATCTCCTCCCACTGACACAGTCTCACCCGCATATCTCCTCCCGCTGACACAGTCTCACCCACACATCTCCTCCCGCTGACACAGTCTCACCCGCACATCTCCTCCCGCTGACACAGTCTCACCCGCACATCTCCTCATGCTGACACAGTCTCACCCACACATCTCCTCCCGCTGACACAGTCTCACCCACACATCTCCTCATGCTGACACAGTCTCACCCACACATCTCCTCCAGCTGACACAGTCTCACCCACACATCTCCTCCCGCTGACACAGTCTCACCCGCACATCTCCTCATGCTGACACAGTCTCACCCACACATATCCTCTCGCTGACACAGTCTCACCCACACATCTCCTCCCGCTGACACAGTCTCACCCGAAAATCTCCTCCCGCTGACACAGTCTCACCCACACATCTCCTCCCGCTGACACAGTCTCACCCACACATCTCCTCTCGCTGACACAGTCTCACCCGCACATCTCCTCCCACTGACACAGTCTCACCCACACATCTCCTCCCGCTGACACAGTCTCACCCACACATCTCCTCATGCTGACACAGTCTCACCCGCACATCTCCTTCCGCTGACACAGTCTCAACCACACATCTCCTCATGCTGACACAGTCTTACCCGCACATCTCCTCCCGCTGACACAGTCTCACCCGCACATCTCCTCCCGCTGACACAGTCTCACCCACACATCTCCTCCTGCTGACACAGTCTCACCCGCACATCTCCTCCCGCTGACACAGTCTCACCCACACATCTCCTCATGCTGACACAGTCTCACCCACACATCTCCTCCCGCTGACACAGTCTCACCCGCACATCTCCTCCCGCTGACACAGTCTCACCCACACATCTCCTCATGCTGACACAGTCTCACCCACACATCTTCTCATGCTGACACAGTCTCACCCACACATCTCCTCATGCTGACACAGTCTCACCCACACATCTCCTCCCACTGACACAGTCTCACCCACACATCTCCTCCCGCTGACACAGTCTCACCCACACATATCCTCCCGCTGACACAGTCTCACCCACACATCTCCTCATGCTGACACAGTCTCACCCACACATCTCCTCATGCTGACACAGTCTCACCCACACATCTCCTCATGCTGACACAGTCTCACCCGCACATCTCCTCTCGCTGACACAGTCTCACCCACACATCTCCTCCCACTGACACAGTCTCACCCACACATCTCCTCATGCTGACACAGTCTCACCCACACATCTCCTCATGCTGACACAGTCTCACCCACACATCTCCTCCCGCTGACACAGTCTCACCCGCACATCTCCTCATGCTGACACAGTCTCACCCACACATCTCCTCATGCTGACACAGTCTCACCCACACATCTCCTCCCGCTGACAAAGTCTCACCCGCACATCTCCTCCCGCTGACACAGTCTCACCCACACATCTCCTCCTGCTGACACAGTCTCACCCGCACATCTCCTCCCGCTGACACAGTCTCACCCACACATCTCCTCATGCTGACACAGTCTCACCCACACATCTCCTCCCGCTGACACAGTCTCACCCACACATCTCCTCCCGCTGACACAGTCTCACCCACACATCTCCTCATGCTGACACAGTCTCACCCACACATCTTCTCATGCTGACACGGTCTCACCCACACATCTCCTCATGCTGACACAGTCTCACCCACACATCTCCTCTCGCTGACACAGTCTCACCCACACATCTCCTCCCGCTGACACAGTCTCACCCACACATCTCCTCATGCTGACACAGTCTCACCCACACATCTCCTCCCACTGACACAGTCTCACCCACACATCTCCTCCCGCTGACACAGTCTCACCCACACATCTCCTCCCGCTGACACAGTCTCACCCACACATCTCCTGATGCTGACACAGTCTCACCCACACATCTCCTCATGCTGACACAGTCTCACCCACATATCTCCTCATGCTGACACAGTCTAACCCACACATCTCCTCTCGCTGACACAGTCTCACTCACACATCTCCTCATGCTGACACAGTCTCACCCACACATCTCCTCATGCTGACACAGTCTCACCCACACATCTCCTCTCGCTGACACAGTCTCACCCACACATCTCCTCCCGCTGACACAGTCTCACCCACATATCTCCTCATGCTGACACAGTCTCACCCACACATCTCCTCATGCTGACATTGTCGCACCCGCACATCTCCTCCCGCTGAAACAGTCTCACCCACACATCTCCTCCCGCTGACACAGTCTCACCCACACATCTCCTCCCACTGACACAGTCTCACCCGCACATCTCCTCATGCTGACACAGTCTCACCCACACATCTCCTCCCGCTGACACAGTCTCACCCACACATCTCCTCATGCTGACACAGTCTCACCCGCACATCTCCTCATGCTGACACAGTCTCACCCGCACATCTCCTCCCACTGACACAGTCTCACCCACACATCTCCTCCCGCTGACACAGTCTCACCCGCACATCTCCTCCGCTGACACAGTCTCACCCGCACATCTCCTCCCGCTGACACAGTCTCACCCGCACATCTCCTCCCGCTGACAAAGTCTCACCCACACATCTCCTCATGCTGACACAGTCTCACCCACACATCTCCTCATGCTGACACAGTCTCACCCACACATCTCCTCCCGCTGACACAGTCTCACCCGCACATCTCCTCCCGCTGACACAGTCTCACCCACACATCTCCTCATGCTGACACAGTCTCACCCACACATCTTCTCATGCTGACACAGTCTCACCCACACATCTCCTCATGCTGACACAGTCTCACCCACACATCTCCTCCCACTGACAGAGTCTCACCCACACATCTCCTCCCGCTGACACAGTCTCACCCACACATATCCTCCCGCTGACACAGTCTCACCCACACATCTCCTCATGCTGACACAGTCTCACCCACACATCTCCTCATGCTGACACAGTCTCACCCACACATCTCCTCATGCTGACACAGTCTCACCCGCACATCTCCTCTCGCTGACACAGTCTCACCCACACATCTCCTCCCACTGACACAGTCTCACCCACACATCTCCTCATGCTGACACAGTCTCACCCACACATCTCCTCATGCTGACACAGTCTCACCCACACATCTCCTCCCGCTGACACAGTCTCACCCGCACATCTCCTCATGCTGACACAGTCTCACCCACACATCTCCTCATGCTGACACAGTCTCACCCACACATCTCCTCCCGCTGACACAGTCTCACCCGCACATCTCCTCCCGCTGACACAGTCTCACCCACACATCTCCTCCTGCTGACACAGTCTCACCCGCACATCTCCTCCCGCTGACACAGTCTCACCCACACATCTCCTCATGCTGACACAGTCTCACCCACACATCTCCTCCCGCTGACACAGTCTCACCCACACATCTCCTCCCGCTGACACAGTCTCACCCACACATCTCCTCATGCTGACACAGTCTCACCCACACATCTTCTCATGCTGACACAGTCTCACCCACACATCTCCTCATGCTGACACAGTCTCACCCACACATCTCCTCTCGCTGACACAGTCTCACCCACACATCTCCTCCCGCTGACACAGTCTCACCCACACATCTCCTCATGCTGACACAGTCTCACCCACACATCTCCTCCCACTGACACAGTCTCACCCACACATCTCCTCCCGCTGACACAGTCTCACCCACACATCTCCTCCCGCTGACACAGTCTCACCCACACATCTCCTGATGCTGACACAGTCTCACCCACACATCTCCTCATGCTGACACAGTCTCACCCACATATCTCCTCATGCTGACACAGTCTCACCCACACATCTCCTCTCGCTGACACAGTCTCACTCACACATCTCCTCATGCTGACACAGTCTCACCCACACATCTCCTCATGCTGACACAGTCTCACCCACACATCTCCTCTCGCTGACACAGTCTCACCCACACATCTCCTCCCGCTGACACAGTCTCACCCACATATCTCCTCATGCTGACACAGTCTCACCCACACATCTCCTCATGCTGACATTGTCGCACCCGCACATCTCCTCCCGCTGAAACAGTCTCACCCACACATCTCCTCCCGCTGACACAGTCTCACCCACACATCTCCTCCCACTGACACAGTCTCACCCGCACATCTCCTCATGCTGACACAGTCTCACCCACACATCTCCTCCCGCTGACACAGTCTCACCCACACATCTCCTCATGCTGACACAGTCTCACCCGCACATCTCCTCATGCTGACACAGTCTCACCCGCACATCTCCTCCCACTGACACAGTCTCACCCACACATCTCCTCCCGCTGACACAGTCTCACCCGCACATCTCCTCCCGCTGACAAAGTCTCACCCACACATCTCCTCATGCTGACACAGTCTCACCCACACATCTCCTCATGCTGACACAGTCTCACCCACACATCTCCTCCCACTGACACAGTCTCACCCACACATCTCCTCCCGCTGACACAGTCTCACCCACACATCTCCTCTCGCTGACACAGTCTCACCCACACATCTCCTCCCGCTGACACAGTCTCACACACACATCTCCTCATGCTTACACAGTCTCACCCACACATCTCCTCATGCTGACACAGTCTCACCCACACATCTCCTCATGCTGACACAGTCTCACCCACACATCTCCTCTCGCTGACACAGTCTCACCCACACATCTCCTCTCGCTGACACAGTCTCACCCACACATCTCCTCCCGCTGACACAGTCTCACCCGAAAATCTCCTCCCGCTGACACAGTCTCACCCACACATCTCCTCCCGCTGACACAGTCTCACCCACACATCTCCTCTCGCTGACACAGTCTCACCCGCACATCTCCTCCCACTGACACAGTCTCACCCACACATCTCCTCCCGCTGACACAGTCTCACCCACACATCTCCTCATGCTGACACAGTCTCACCCGCACATCTCCTCCCGCTGACACAGTCTCAACCACACATCTCCTCATGCTGACACAGTCTTACCCGCACATCTCCTCCCGCTGACACAGTCTCACCCGCACATCTCCTCCCGCTGACACAGTCTCACCCACACATCTCCTCATGCTGACACAGTCTCACCCACACATCTTCTCATGCTGACACAGTCTCACCCACACATCTCCTCATGCTGACACAGTCTCACCCACACATCTCCTCCCACTGACACAGTCTCACCCACACATCTCCTCCCGCTGACACAGTCTCACCCACACATCTCCTCCCGCTGACACAGTCTCACCCACACATCTCCTCATGCTGACACAGTCTCACCCACACATCTCCTCATGCTGACACAGTCTCACCCACACATCTCCTCATGCTGACACAGTCTCACCCGCACATCTCCTCTCGCTGACACAGTCTCACCCACACATCTCCTCCCACTGACACAGTCTCACCCACACATCTCCTCCCGCTGACACAGTCTCACCCACACATCTCCTCATGCTGACACAGTCTCACCCACACATCTCCTCCCGCTGACACAGTCTCACCCGCACATCTCCTCATGCTGACACAGTCTCACCCACACATCTCATGATGCTGACACAGTCTCACCCACACATCTCCTCATGCTGACACAGTCTCACCCACATATCTCCTCATGCTGACACAGTCTCACCCACACATCTCCTCTCGCTGACACAGTCTCACCCACACATCTCCTCATTCTGACACAGTCTCACCCACACATCTCCTCATGCTGACACAGTCTCACCCACACATCTCCTCTCGCTGACACAGTCTCACCCACACATCTCCTCCCGCTGACACAGTCTCACCCACACATCTCCTCTCGCTGACACAGTCTCACCCACACATCTCCTCCCGCTGACACAGTCTCACCCACACATCTCCTCGTGCTGACACAGTCTCACCCACACATCTCCTCATGCTGACACAGTCTCACCCACACATCTCCTCATGCTGACACAGTCTCACCCACACATCTCCTCCCGCTGACACAGTCTCACCCACACATCTCCTCCCGCTGACACAGTCTTACCCGAAAATCTCTTCCCCCTGACACAGTCTCACCCACACATCTCCTCCCGCTGACACAGTCTCACCCGCACATCTCCTCCCGCTGACACACTCAACCACACATCTCCTCCACGCTGACACAGTCTCACCCACACATCTCCTCTCGCTGACACAGTCTCACCCGCACATCTCCTCCCGCTGACACAGTCTCACCCACACATCTCCTCCCGCTGACACAGTCTCACCCACACATCTCCTCATGCTGACACAGTCTCACCCGCACATCTCCTCCCGCTGACACAGTCTCAACCACACATCTCCTCATGCTGACACAGTCTTACCCGCACATCTCCTCCCGCTGACACAGTCTCACCCGCACATCTCCTCCCGCTGACACAGTCTCACCCACACATCTCCTCCTGCTGACACAGTCTCACCCGCACATCTCCTCCCGCTGACACAGTCTCACCCACACATCTCCTCTCACTGACACAGTCTCAGCCACATATCTCCTCATGCTGACACAGTCTGACCCGCACATCTCCTCCCGCTGACACAGTCTCACCCACACATCTCCTCCCGCTGACACAGTCTCACCCACACATCTCCTCTCGCTGACACAGTCTCACCCACACATCTCCTCCCGCTGACACAGTCTCACCCGAAAATCTCCTCCCGCTGACACAGTCTCACCCACACATCTCCTCCCGCTGACACAGTCTCACCCACACATCTCCTCTCGCTGACACAGTCTCACCCGCACATCTCCTCCCACTGACACAGTCTCACCCACACATCTCCTCCCGCTGACACAGTCTCACCCACACATCTCCTCATGCTGACACAGTCTCACCCGCACATCTCCTCCCGCTGACACAGTCTCAACCACACATCTCCTCATGCTGACACAGTCTTACCCGCACATCTCCTCCCGCTGACACAGTCTCACCCGCACATCTCCTCCCGCTGACACAGTCTCACCCACACATCTCCTCATGCTGACACAGTCTCACCCACACATCTTCTCATGCTGACACAGTCTCACCCACACATCTCCTCATGCTGACACAGTCTCACCCACACATCTCCTCCCACTGACACAGTCTCACCCACACATCTCCTCCCGCTGACACAGTCTCACCCACACATCTCCTCCCGCTGACACAGTCTCACCCACACATCTCCTCATGCTGACACAGTCTCACCCACACATCTCCTCATGCTGACACAGTCTCACCCACACATCTCCTCATGCTGACACAGTCTCACCCGCACATCTCCTCTCGCTGACACAGTCTCACCCACACATCTCCTCCCACTGACACAGTCTCACCCACACATCTCCTCCCGCTGACACAGTC